>NW_022103901.1:41160429-41164104 GCF_000313985.2 Echinops telfairi | reverse complement strand
CAGTGCCTGGGCCTGGCAGCTGGTAGCATCGTTGTCTGGAGATGAGTGAGGCCTTGGAAGGCCAGGTCAAAGGGTGGACAGAAAGGCCAGGTGCACAGCACTGGGGGTTCAGGCCCTTGTTTGGGGTCCAGTCTCATGGAAGGAAGCAGACACAGTTGACAATGATTCCTGGCAGCCTCCTGTGAGGCAGGACCCAGGACCTCATTCGACAGCTGAGCAAACTGAGTGGAGCACAAAGAACTGAAGAGGTTGCTCATGGCCACATAGCTGACAGACTGGTGGAACCACGAATTGAAGCCAGGCCGCCCAGCTCCAGGGCTCACATTCTGACGGCCACCATACTGCCTCTCATGACTCCTAGGACTGAGACCCACTTGAGTTAGGGAAACTGAGGCACAGGGAGGCTCAGTAATATGCCTATGCCCACAGAGCTAATAAGTGAGCCATCTGGACACTGAGGCGGGCCTGTCTCCCTTCCTCCAGGTGGAGCCCATACTCTTTGCCATCTGGCTGGAGTTTTAAAGTCCCACCAAGGGACACAAGGGTCCTTAGCATGAAGCAAAGGCACTCCTGGAGAGAATGACCCAGGATCCAGCTCTCCTGTGGTGGCCAGAAGCAGGAGGGTGCGGGCACCAAGAACAGCAGGCACTGGTCAGCCGATGCAAGCAGGAGCAGAGGTCAGAGGGATGATGCCTACCCAGCACTTTCCCATAAATCCCAGCTCTTCCCATGGGATGGGGCTGACATGCCCTCTAGAGGGGGTATGTGGCAAAGCCTACAAATCAATGGGGTCAGCTGCCAAGAGATCACGATGACAGTATAAGCCCACTGGAGGGGAACAAACACCAGAATTTAGGTGAATGGACATATTGGATGGTTTAAGTTATGGCAAAAAAACAACAACGAATAATAATAATATATTAAGGATTCAGGGGGTGGTAGGGTTGGGGGGGATAAAGGGGTTATCAAGGAGTTCAAGATGAAAGAAAATGTATTGAAAATTATGATGGCAGCAATTGTACAACTATGCTTGATCTAAAGGCACTATGGATTGTAATAATATATGTACGAGCTCCTGACAAAGTGATTTAAAAAGAGAGAGATCAAAGGATGCAGTGCATTGGGCACAGCAGCTGCGCTGACGAGCAAGGATGTACTTAGAGGACGAGGCTGTGTCCAGTCCAGGCCAGAGGGTTTCCAACTGCCTCGGCAGCACGTGAGAAGCTGGGCAGTGAATAAGGAAGACTACAGATGAGCCGATGCCTTTGAATTGCAATGACAGAGAAGAATATTCTAAGTACCGTGAACTGCCAGGAGAACAAACAAATCTGTCTTGGAAAAATACAGCCAGAAGGCTCTTTAGAAGTGAGAAGGATGAGACTCTGTCTCGTGTACGTTGGGTATGTCCCCAGGGAAACAGGGAGACCCGCCATGAGGTATAGTGACAGAGGGCTGCAATAGTGGGTTCAAAGGTAATGACTGTGAGGATGAAGCAGGACTGGGCGGGCTTCCACAGGGTCCTATGACTCAATAACACAACAACAACAGCAGCAACAACAAGAGGTATGATTGAAAGCCTCATGCAATCACTTCCTCCATCTCAAGCATAGAACAGAAACGTGACCTGGCCCCTTTGCCAGCCTAGCATTCTGGTCTACCTGCCGGCCATCTGGTGTGCGGAGGGGCCCCAGAAGGCCTGGCCTCAGTGCTGCTCCCACTTTGCTGAGGTCTCTCTGAGCCTCAGTTTCCTCAGCGCATGGACAGGTCAGATGTTTTATCAGGTTCCATCCTGTGCAAACGTGGCCGCAGTCCTCCTGTCGCTGGACTGTGATTCCTCTTCTCAGGCAAGGTCTCAAGCCCGATTTCAGTGGATTTCCCTCCTGCGTGACTCTGGTCAAAT
This sequence comes from Echinops telfairi, assembly GCF_000313985.2. Lineage (NCBI taxonomy): Eukaryota > Metazoa > Chordata > Mammalia > Afrosoricida > Tenrecidae > Echinops > Echinops telfairi. The sequence continues at coordinate 41,162,204 of NW_022103901.1, read as the reverse complement.
ACAAGGCTTCCCCAGCACAACGCAACTACAAACCCGCGGCCCTGAGGGCCTGGGGCTCCACAGGGCTTCTGATACTGTCCATCTTTACGGAAACAGACAGGCTCATCTTTCTCTGGCTGAGCTCCTGGTGTCTTTTTGAACCTCTGACCTTGTGGCTAGCAGCCCAATGCCTAACCCCAACACCACCAGGTCTGCAGCACAACCCACCCCACTGCCATCCAGGCGACCCCGCCTCCTAGCAGCCCCACAGAGGCTCTCTGATGCTGCAAACCTTTATGGGAGCAGGCAGCTGGTGGGTGGACCCATCACCTCTCTGCACTACCCGCGCCCTTCCCCACAACAGGAAGCACAAATCCAGCCCCTGTATAGCTGAGACTTGGATTGTTTGCGACGGAGATTGTGTGCAATATACTATGTGATGAAGACTCCGGTCGAGGGAGAGCGAGGAGGTGCCTCTTTAATCACCTCTCAAAGACTGGGGTCCAGGCCACGCCCAGAGTTAAGGACTAGAAAGGAGGGTGTGGAGTTTGACGCTCTTTCTCTGCACTGGGGGGGTGGGGGGGTCCTCTCAGAGGCTGCAAGACTGCAGGACCCCATTCCCCTGGGGCCATTACACTGCACCCAGTATCCCAATGGAAAGAACTCCTGAGCTTGCACTGAAGGCAAAGCCTACCAGATGTGACTGGGATACGAGGAAGGAAAGATGGGGGCTCAGAAGCTCACCCCAGGCTGTCGGCAAACCACAGCGATGGGGACCCCTTTTCGGTAAGCCTCCTAGGTGCCACGTACCCTGAGAGGCACATGTGTGCATAATCACAAAGACCAGGTGTTTGTGAGCCAGTTCTGGCTGGTGTCCGCCCCTGGGCTCCAGTGGAGCTCCGAGGACTGACCTTTCAGGAGCAGAGAGCCTCAGGCCTTTCTTCTGACGGGCTACTAAGTAGGTTTGGACTGCCAGTCTTTGGGTTAGAAGGCCAACCCTTGCGCCATCTCAGCATGCCCTTGCCAGGGCTTTAAGAAGCAGGTACTGCTACTTCCATTTGGCAGTGAAATGCGAGACAGTGCCTTGTTCAAAGCCACCCCACCTACACTCGGCAGGGCTGGGATTCAGTCAGACTCTCTGAGGTTGGGATGAGGCCTGCTCCTTAGAGTCACAGCATTCATGACCCCAGGGGCCTGATGGCTTTGCTAAACATATAAGGACAACATCGAGTGAGCCAAACGCCCGATTTCCCACGTCTCTCCTACTGGCCAGAACCTGAAAGAACAGTGATAAGCATTGGTGCTGACCAAAGGCTTCCCTTTACCAGGAACAGCCCCGCCCCCCTTTTCTCAGGATGGGGGCGATATGCAGCCTTGCTCCCTGGCCGAAGCAGCGGCAGCGGCATTCCCTCTGTCTTCCTGCGGATGGGCAGAGGTTGGACTCAGAGAGACAGGCCCACCGGTCCTCACACAGGAAAGCAGCAGGCTTTGTTACAGCTAAAGTTTACTGGTCTCCAGGGGTACTTGCAGCCCGGAGAGCTGAGGGGAAGGCGGAAAAGGGGGAGGCACTGGCTGGTGTGTTTACTGTGGGTAAAGGCCTAAAGGCATTGCTCCTGCGCATACACAAAAAGGCTTCTTCCAGGAGCATCAAGCTCATGCCAGCAGGGGCTAGGTGGGTGGCGAGGCCATCGAAGGGAGCCAGTGGGGGGGGTTGGGAAGGGGGTCGCTACATGAATTCCAGTGATGGCCACCTCCTAGGGAAGGGGCGCACCATTGAATGAGTGCCAGATTGTGAC
>NW_022103901.1:41151089-41160329 GCF_000313985.2 Echinops telfairi | reverse complement strand
TGAAATGTCAGATTTAAAAATACTGACCATCAAACAAACAAAAAAAAAGTTAGTGATTCTAAGGATCAAAACCAAAGCAAACAAACAAACAAAATTAACAAAACCACTAAAGGCACAGGCCACACCTGAGCCACCTATCTGAGATCTCCCATCTAATCAGAGGTTGCCCATGCTCAAATGTTTGCCTGATCCCTGGGCGCCAGGGCTCACCCAGGGCTTCCTGGGGAAAGCAGCTCCTACTGGGGTGAGCTCCCTGTCTCTGGGCCTGCTTCCTGGTCTGGGCAGCGGCGTTTGTCAGAACATGTGGTTGGGGGTAGGGAGGTGATGTTTATAGGGCCAATCACAGGCTGCTCCCAGCACGGGGCAATCACCATGCCTGGAATCATCCTCCCTGGACTCTCCTCAGTGTCTCGTTTTCAAAAGAAAACGGTCAGGGCCCGCGTGGCCTTGAAGACATTCCCAGATGGTGCCCCTGCTAGGATGCGGGATGCTGTCTGGAAGGCTGGAGGGTTAGGTCCATCCAGAGGCCCCTCAGAAGAAAGGCCTGGAGATTTGCTGGGAGGTCAGTGCCCTCCAAAGCTCTTGAAGCACCGGTCTACTGACGTGTGCAGTCGCCCTGAGCTGGCGCTGACTTGATGGCCATTGTCTTTTAGACTGGCTTACGGAACTCCTACGTGCTCAAGAAATCTGGGAGTGTCTGGTCAAATAAACATCGTAGACTCAGCAACGCCTCCCTTTCTGAGTGACTCTTCCAGACCTTCTTGGGTTGGGCTGTGGGGGTCACATCCGAAGACAGTCAGCACCATCTCAGGGAGGCAGGAGCCACGTGTGGCGCCTCTGGGGAAAGAATCAGTGGAGAGTGAGGCACAGCTCAGAATGGAAGCCACAGAAGCAAAGGGAAGGTCCACATGGCCACGTGGGAGGAGCCGAAAACACAGTGCTGAATAAAGTGGTGGAAAAATGAGGACTAGGAGAAACATGCCATTTAAGTTGACTCAGAATACACGCAACATATGGCGAGGAGTGTCTGGAGTCTAGAAAGCATGTGAGTGGCCGCTAAGACACAATTGTTGGTCTCTACTCAGCCGGAGCAGAAGAGAAAGGAGGAAACCAGAGACCCAGAGACCCTATGGCTTCATCCACCCCGAGATCAGTAGACTAGATGGTGCCCGGCCACCGCTACTGCCTGTTCTGATCCGGGCCATGCTAGATGAACCCTGGGAGAACGGGAGAAAATTGTGGAACAGAACCTCAAATCCCTAACACAAACAAACAACCTCCAACCCACCACCACCACCAAAATACCAGACCCACTGGACCAGTGAGACTGGAGAACTCCCCAGACTACTGCCCCGGGACACTCTTCCCCTCAAACTGAAACGAACCCCAGGCCACCTTGTGGCCAGATAACAAATCGGCTCAAACAGAAGTACTGTGCTCTTAAAAAATTCACCTTACGAGACCACCCGCTCAGCAATGACTTCACAACAAAGGTAAGTTGTGAAGGGGGAGGGACACGAGATGAGGAAACAACAGCCAGAATGGACATAATGGGAAGGGTCACATGCAATCAATACCTCGGACAACTTGTGTACAAGTTGTTGAAGGGGCACCTCAATTGTTGTGTGAACTGAAAGAAACAATAAAACCGTATTTTAAATTTATTTATCTAGAAAGCACAATGTGTTCTAGAAGGACACAGATCACCTTGCAGAGCCATGCCAAGCCCATGGAGACCGCGGCCCATAGAGGGACCAGCAGGAGCGGCAAGAACGAGAGGTGATGAGCAAACCAAGTTTTGGAGACATGACAGGTGTGCCAGCACACGAGGAGCAGCGTTGCCTCCCATCTCTGCACCAGTGACGACAAAGGGAAAGCAGAAACGAGAGAGGGAGTATTTCCCTGTCCTCCTCCCTGCGACCCAAAGGCCCAAGCAGGAATCCTGAACAAGCTCCCATGTGCAACAGCTGCAGGGGTCGTGGCTGAGCAGGACCATTCCAGCCCGGAGCTCGGAGCACTCTCCTGCAGCTTATGTTCCAGCCTCCCCTGGGTCCCCCATGGCGCATTCCGCCAGCCCCATGTCCCCTCAACCAGCAGGTCCCTCGCCACACGCCAGGTTCTTTCAGTCTGCTCAGAGTGTGATGGTCACAGGGGCTGGCTTACACAGTCTCCAAGGCCTCAGCAGTGGCGGGGTGGCATTCTGTGGGATCATGGTTGATGGTTTGGGTTTACGTTCTTAGCTGCTGATGCCACAGGTTGTGAAGGCTGGAGGGGCAAAGAGGCAGAAAGGAGGGAAAATGTGACCATCAGCCAATGGGGAGTGGGTGCCAGGAATGATCGTGAGGCACGCCGGACCACTGTCTCTTACAAGCAGCACTTCAGAGATGAGGCTGCCAAATGCCCAGGTTAGGGTCGCACTGCCAAGGAACAGAGGGGCCCGAGCTTGTATGGTGCCTTCAAAGCTTATGTCCCTGTGGCCCCAAGGATGGCTCCTTCCCAGGGGAGCTGGCTGGGAGGCCAGATCCCTTTCATGCCGAAGCAGAGAAGCTGGTGGGCCATCTGGAGCAAGTAGAGAGGAGAGAGAGCAGGGGCAAGGCCAACAGCCACGCCTCCCTCCACGGCCACGGGCAGGGCAGAAGAGGAGGGTGTGAGGTGCCGAGAGCTAGCGGCTCAATGAAAGACCAAGTCTCCCTCATCCTGCTCGTGAAGGGAAGCTGCACAGCCTGGATCGTCATGTGAAGCCTCTCAATTCTCCCTTTGCTCGGCAGCGAACTCAAAGGCTGGAATTTGGCGCAGACCCAACAAAATGTATCTGCAGGCTATCCAGAAGCAACTGGAAGAAAATCAATAGGTCATCGTTATAGCCCACTGAAACAGTTCATCAAGCAGAGCTGTTGGGAGTGAGGTGACCACACTCCTGAAGGCCATGCACTACCTGCAGACACCCAGGAAAGGGCCACAGTGGAGGCCAGCTGGCCTTCCAGAGCAGGGTTGGCCGTTAGCCCCCAGTCACTTCTCTTGGCTAAAGGCCTCGATCTTGCCTGTGACAGACTGGCCACTCACCACCCCACTAGATCGTTAAATGTGGCATTTGGGTTTGTTTTCACAATGAATAGAGATCGGCTTGACAACTCTGTGTCATGAACAGTAGCGTAAATTTAAAGATGGAAACAATGCAAGGATTAAACAAATGATACCAAAAAAACAACAACAAAAGATTTGAGAAGAATTGACACATCTGAATTACAGAGTTGCAGAAGAATATCGACCAGACCATGAACTTCCAGAAGGATGGACAAATCTGTTTTAAAAGAAATACAGCCAGGATGGATGCAAGGATGGTGAGACTCTGTCTCATGTACTTTGGACATGCGCTCAGAAGGGACCAGTCCCTGGAGAAGGGCATCGTGTTTAGTAAAGTAGAGGGGCAGCACAAGAGAGGGAAACTGTCAACAAGATGGATCGACACGGTGGCTGCACGCCATGCCCGCATGGTGACGGTTGTGAGGCTGGCGCAGCACTGGGCAGTGTCGTGTCTCCTTCCATTGTGCACAGTGTTACCCCAGTCAGAGCCGGCTTGACAGTACGCAACAACAGCACGAACCCTCCACACACGGACGCCCACACGCGGGTGGGTGAACTCGCCATGGTCACAGATCTGGACCCACGTTCGTCTGCCTCCCAGGCCCATTTGCTCAGCTGTTTGCCTGGTCCTTTTGCTCACACGATGAAAGCCCACACAAGTTCCACGAAGCTCGCCTGTGTCGCTACCACGTACCAGGCACGTGCTGTGACTGGAGGGGTGCGTGAGAGAGGAGGAGGGCAGGGACGTAGCTTTTAGGCTCTGTGCATTTAATTCTGCCAGATGGGTAAAACGATGTAAGAGGGATCATGGGTGCATTCTCAAGTTCTACTAGAGAACTTGATTGATCCTGGATAAGGGCTCCAGAGTTATCCAGTGAGGAGAGGGACAGACGAAAAAATAAAATCAGGCAAATTCTAGCACTGAGATGGGTTCCATCACAGGGTCTCAGAGTCTACATCGTATGAGAGCATGTGGACTGTCTCCAGCGAGTTGATTCTGACTCATATAATGACCCTATAGGGCAGTCTAGACTGCCCCATGTGGATTTCTGAGGCTGTAAATATGGGAGCAGAAGGCTTTATCTTTCTCCCGTGGAGTGGCTTATAGATTTGAACTGTTGACCTTGTGGTAAGCAGTCCAATGTGTAGCGCCCCACTCCCCCACCATGTTGCCAGCTGGGATATAGTGGTACAGACTACTACAGCAGAGAATGATGGTGTTCACAAAACTTGGATACGCTTGTCTGCAGTTCCCAGGTGCCAGTGCAATGAGGTTGGAGGTCTTATGACGCCTCCTGGCCAATGGGCGGTGAGAAGCCATCTCTTCCAGCTCCAGACAAGGCATTTTGCCCTCCTTTGAGGGTCTCCCTGCAGGGTCTGTGCAGAAAGCAGGGAAACGTTCTGTGGCCCTCCTGCTTCTCTCAGTGCATCTCATAGTGTGCTCCCCCCAACACTTCCCTCCAGTCTCACATAACCTATGGATGGCAGGGCAGGGTTTCAAAGCAGGCTCCTACAGGGTCTTGGGGTCCCCCAGAAGAGTTTTGGGTAGGGGCTGCATTAGTGAGACAAGGGAGGGTCCCATTTCAGTGAAGCAGCTTCCTTTTTTCTGTTTAAAGTCCTGGGGATGATGCTCAGTGCAGTGATAACAAGAACTGCTGCTTGCTATTTACGCAGTGCCGGGGCTCAGCGTTCACTATGTTCCACACGGTAGCTTGATTAACCCTACGTGCAAGGAACTGCTTTCATATGGCCCTTCTACCGTGGTCTTACTCATAGCAAACACAAGCAAAATTTTGCTGAAGACTATTCAAGAATGGGTGTAGCAGCACATTGACAGGGAGCCACAAATTCAAGGCTGGATCCAGATGAGGATGTGGAACAAGGGATATCATTGCCCATGTCAGATGGATCTTGGCTGAGAGCAGAGAATACCAAAAAAAGTTTACTTTGCTACATTGACGACATACAGGCATGTAATTATATGGATCCTAACAAACGATGGATAACCTTGAGAAGAATGAGAATTCCAAATCACGTTACTGTGCTCATACAGAACCTGCACATGGACCAAGAGGCAGTTGTGTGAACAGAACAAGGGGACACTGCATGGTTTACACCCAGGAATGGACTGCATCAGGCTCGTATCCTCTCACCATACTTGTTCCATCTAAATGCTGAGCAAATCATCCCAGAAGCTGGCTGATATGAAGGAGAAGGTGGCATCCGAGTCAGAGGAAGGCTTAACAACAGCCTGCGATACACAGATGTCACAACAGTGTTTGTTGAAAGTGAGACGGATTGAAGGGCCTGCTGATGCAGATCAAGGATTGAAGCCTTCAGTGTGGCTTCCAGCTAAATCTGAGGAAGACTACAATCTTCACAAATCACAATACATGGAGAAAAGACTGAATTTGTCAAGGGTTTTGTCTTGCTCGGATACACAGGCAATACTCCTGGAAGCAGCAGTGAACAAATCAGGCAACACATTGCATGGGGTAAATCTGCTGCAGAAGACCTCATTAAGGTGTTAAAAAACAAGGACGCCACTTGGAGGACTAAGGTGTGTCCCACCCAAGCCACAGTATTTTCTTCTTCTTTTTTAAAAAATCATTTTATTAGGGGCTCATACAACTCTGATCACAATCCACACATACATCAATTGTGTAAAGCACATTTGTACATTCATTGCCCTCATCATTCTCAAAATATGCTCTCCACCTAAGCCCCTGGCATCAGCTCCTCATTTTCCCCCCTCCCTCCCTGCTCCCCTCTCCCTCATGAACCCTTGATAATGTATAAATTATTATTTTGTCATATCTTGCCCTGTCCGACATCTCCCTTCATCCACTTTTCTGTTGTCCGTCCCCCAGGGAGGGGTTTATATGTAGATCCTTGTAATCGGTTCCCCCTTTCTAACCCACCCTCCCTCCAGTCTCCCAGTATCGCCACCCACCCTGGATTCCCTGTGTTTCCAGTTCCTATCTGTACCAGTGTACATCCTCTGGTCTAGGCAGATTTGTAAGGTAGGATTGGGATCATAATAGTGGAGGGGGAGGAAGTATTTAGGAACTAGAGGAAAGTTGCATGTTTCATCTTTGCTACACTGCACCCTGACTGGCTCGTCTCCTCTCTGAGACCCTTCTGTAAGGGGATGTCCAGTGGCCTACAAATGGGCTTTGGGTATCCACTCCGTACTCCTCCTCTCATTCACAATGATATGATTTTTTTTGTTCTGATGATGCCTAATCCCTAATCACTTCGATACCCCGTGATCGCATAGTCTGGTGTGCTTCTTCCATGTGGGCTTTGTTGCTTCTGAGCTAGATGGCCGCTTGTTTACCTTCAAGCCTTTAAGACCCCAGATGCTATATCTTTTGATAGACGGGCACCATCAGCTTTCTTCACCACATTTGCTTATTCACCTGCTTTGTCTTCAGCGATTCTGTCAGGAAGGTGAGCATCATAGAATGCCAATTTAATAGAAGAAAGTATTCTTGCATTGAGGGAGTACTTGAATGGAGTCCCAATGTCCTTCTGCTACCTTAATACTAAACCTATAAATATATGCACATAGATCTATTTCCCCATCCTCATATATAAATATATTTGCATATGTACATGTCTTTATTTAGACCTCTATAAATGCCCTTTGCCTCCTAGCTCTTTCCTCTGTTTCCTTTGACTTTCCTCTTGTCCCACTATCATGCTCAGTCTTCATTTGGGTTTCAGTAGTTCCTCTTGGTTACATTGCCCTTGATCACCCCCTACCAGGCCTCCTACACAAGCCATGGCATTTTCATGTGAAAGTTGGACACTGAACAAAGCAGACTGAAGAAGAATGGATGCATTTGAAGTGTGGTGCTGGCCAAGAATGCTGAACGTATCAAAGGCTGCCAGAAAGAGCAAACAAATTTGCTTTGGAAGAAGTACAGTCAGATTGCTCCTTGGGATGAGGAGCGCGAGCCTTCATCGCACATACTTTGGACCTGTTATCAGGAAAGACTAGTCCCTGGAAAAGGCCATCATGCTTGGTAAAGTGCAAGGGCAGCCAAAAAGGAGAGAAAGATCCTCAACGAGACTGACTGACAGTGGCTGCCACAATGAGCTCAAAGAGAGCCATCGTGAGCATGGCCCAGGACCCAGTACTGGTTTGTTCTGTTGCTGTGAGGCAGAACCAACTCCACGGCACCCAACAGCAACAACTCACCCACAATGATGGGTGGGACTATGCAAATGAGGTGCTTAAGGTCTAAGAAGGGGATTAGGCAGTTCTGCCAATGCATGGAATCCTGGCAGTTTTCTATCCCTCTAGCCTTAAAGGGAGTCAATCCCAGAGGTTGGAGGAGGGCTCACTTCCATTATGTGGAGGCAGAAATAGACTAAGGCTTCTGGACCAGGGCACCTGCGCTGAGAACCTCCCAGACCCAGGAATCGGAGGAGAGCTGTTACTACCAGACTTTGCACAAAACAGCCAGAAGTAGCAGCAAGCACAGCAGAGTCGGGGATAGAGAAATGGCAGCGGCAGAACTAGGAGACTGGAAGGCGATCTGCTGGGCTTCCTGGCCACAGAGCAGGGCAGCTACAGGGGATCGGAAGTGGAAGAGTTCTAACACTTGCCTAAGTAGGGCAGAGGCCAGGCCGAGCAGGCCCCAGTGGTAAAGAGCTGTCAATAGGCATGGCTGAGAAGCTGTCCTGAGTTGTACCTGTGACTTGCAAGTTGATCTCAATACGGAATTGTACCCTGCGATGCTCTAATGTTGTGGAAGATAGCCACCTGGCCTATGGTAGGTACGCTGACAGAGAAAAGCCAGAAACTCGTCAGATTTGGAAGAGGTTGTGGAATGAGGAATATCATTGCTAACATAAGATGAATCTTGGCGCAAAGCACAGAACACCACAATGAGGTTTACCTGTGTTTATGGATTTTGCAAAGCTGATGTGAATAATGAATTGTGGCTAATGTTGCAAAGAATGGGAATTCCAGAACACTTAATTGTGCTCACATGAAACCTATACATGGACCAAGAGGCAGCGTTTGAACGGATCCAGAGGACACTGCGTGGTTTAAAGTAAATATCTGTGTGCATCAGGGTTGTGTCCTGTCACCATGTGGACTCAATCTGTTTGCTGAACTGGACTATATGAAGAACATGCTATGAAAATGAGTCATTAATAATATGCAGGTGACACAACACTGCTTGCTGAAAGCCAAGGGGACTTGAAGTGAATGAACAATATCACAGACTATTGCCTTTAGGATGAATTATACCTCTGCCACTCGCACACTCAGAGAATGGGGTGAGGTGGAGGGCTCCATGCTAGACTGTCACTGGGCCATGGAGCCAGTGCACCGGGGTTAACTGGACAGTCGTAAAGATGCGCTGCGACTACAAATGGCCCTGGAGTTTCTTGAGGGTGGGCTCTCTGCCAGAAACTATGGTAGTAGTAAAAAACCAACCAACAAAAACAAGAAAACTTTGATTTAGCATAAAAGAAACCTTGGCTGGGGAGTCTGACTACCTGGGTGAGAATCGAAGCTCCACTGCTTACTAGGAGGCCCTGGAAAAGTTAATTTCAGTTGTGCAACCTTTAAAAGAAAGACAATAGAGGGGGCGGGAGGGGGAGCAGGGGGGCCCAACAAACTCAGGATATGGGAACAACAAGAGATCTAAAATTGATGACAAGAAGGACATGTAATGCCTGGTGGAGTTTAATCAAGTGCAATGTATCTGAGAGAAATTACTGAGTCGAATGGAGGGTGACCATGATAGTGGGATAGGAGGAAGGTGAAAGGAAATAGAAGAAAGAAGTAGGAGGCAAAAGCTATTTATAGAATTATAGCTATAGGTATGTGTGGTGGTTACATAATCTGTGGTCAATTTGAGACTTAAGAGTGAAGGGGTGGGGCTTGATGACCTCATCTGGAGACACTAAGAAAAATAGCTCACTGGAGGCAGGACACATGCTCACTCCCTGCCAGACATTACTGACAAGAAGCCTGATAGTGCTGTGCTGATACAGCCAGAGCCCTGGGAACTGGAGGAGTCACATGGAGACCCCTGCCAGTGCTGAGACCCCAGCCACTGGATCCACAAGACTTTTCGCCCAGTGGCCTGTGATCTTCCTGTACTCAGCATTATTGCATGGCTGCATGAG
>NW_022103901.1:41141489-41150418 GCF_000313985.2 Echinops telfairi | reverse complement strand
CTGTACCAATGTACATCCTCTGGTCTAGCCAGATTTGTAAGGTAGAATTGGGATCATGATAGTGGGGGGGAGGAAGCATTTAAGACTAGAGGAAAGTTATTTTTAATGAAAGGGATAGAGGCCAATGTACATAAATTTATAGGTTAAGTATTAAGAAAGCAGATGGACTTTAGGCCTCTAATCAAGGCCTCCCTTAACACAGAACACTTTGTCCTAATAACCTGGTACTCTTTGATACTCACCTTCCCGCCATGATTGCTGAAGACAAAATAGGTGCATGAGCAAATGTGGTGAATAAAGTGGATGGTGCCCGGCTATCAAAAGATATAGTGTCTGGAGTATTAACAGCTTGAAGTCTTAATGGCTGGAGTCTTAAGGGCTTAACGGCTTCCCTACTATCTTACAGGGAAGCAAATAAGCCCACATGCAAGAAGCACAGCAGCCTGTATGATCACGAGGTGTCGACGGGAGCAGGTATCAGGTATCAAAAGATCCCAAACAAACAATTATATTGATGTGAAAGAGGGGGGTTGGAGTGGAGACCCAAAGCCCATCTGTATTCTATTGGAATCCCCCCACAGAGGGGTCACAAGGAAGGGATGATTCAACCAGGATGCAGTATAGCACCAATGAAACACATATCATTCCTCTAGTTTCTGAATGCTTCTCTCCCCCTACCCTACTACCATGACCCAGTTCTACTTTACAACTCTGGTTAAACCAGAGTACACACACTGGCACAGATAAGAACTCTTGACACATGGAATTCAGAACACAGATAAATCTCTCAGGAACAGTAGTGGGAGTAGCAATATCATGAGGGTAGGGGGATGAGGGGGTGGGTTGGAGGGAAGGGAGAGAAAGCAGGAACCCATCACAAGACTGGATATATAGCACCTGCCCCCCAGGGGGACGAATAACAGAAAGGTGGGTGAAGGGAGACAACAGACAGTGTAAGAAACGAAATAACAACAATAATATATAATTGATCAAAGATTTACAAGGGTGGGAAGAAAGGGGAAAAAAGAAGAGCTGATATCAAGGACTCAAGTAGAAATTGTTTTGGAAATGTTGATGGCAAAATATGTACAAGTGTGCTTAATACTATTGAATGATGGATTGTTACAAGATTTGGAAGAGCCCCAATAAAATGATTAATTAAAAAAATAAAGAAATAAAATTCATTGGACAAAAAGAGAAAAAGAAGAAAGATAACAGTTACAGCACAGAGCCCAAAGTGAGCAGGCACCTTGTTAATGGTAACCCATTAGCATTGTTATCATTTGCATCTTCCTCAAGCCATTTAATCTGTAGAATAGCCTATAGGTTCAGTATAGTAATTATCCCCACTTAGCAGACGAAGCACACCAGCCATGGTCTTTACTTTCTAATTCACGGCTTTGTCAAATAAATGACAACGCAGCCAAGCGGGGTGGTGATTAGAAGTTGGGGCAAGAACTGCTGTGTTAAGGACCAGCTTCCAGGAGAAGGGTGGATGGCGATGAGGTTTCCATTGGATTCAGTAGTGGGGGCGGGGGTGGGCGGAGAGGTGTGGTTGGTATAAGCTGTCCAGGCACTGAAGCCCTCCTCCCTACAAACTCATTATTTGCTGATCTGAGATGACTCTTGTCTTGAGGTGATTCTTGTCTTTGGTCTACCACTTCTGCTGAGCTTAAGATTTCAACAAATCAACTTGGTATATATAGTAAGATGCTATACTGACCAGTGACTTCTGCTCTTTAAGTGTCTTTAAGGAAGCGTCGTTGGGGGATTTACAATAGCTACTTCTTCTTCTTCCTCACTTGGGCTGCCCTCATTGCCCTCATGTAAACCGCTGGAGCATCTCCGTTCACTACCCTGACTGTAAGCAGTGAGGAAAAGACAAGTCTTCCTCCAGTTGCAGACACGGCACAACCACAGTCGTAGTCTGTTTCCTTGGCTACAATGACTGTAGCTCAAGAATAAGTACACAAGGATAAGAAGAACTCAAAAAACCCTATAAAGTGTTGTTGAAAGCAAGTAAAGAAACTTACATAAATGGAAAGACATCCCATATTCATGGATGGCAAAACTGAATCCCCTTCAAATTAATCTGCAGCACACAATATGTGCAAAGAACTCTTGCAACTCAACAATAAAAGATGCAATTAAAATATGGGCAGTGGATTTGAATAGACATTTCTCCAAAGGAAAAATGATCAATAAGCAAATAGTAAGATGATCAGCAGCAGCATCTATAAGGTAATTTCAAATCTTATTAATTTTATTACAAACCCTAGCTACCTCTTTTATAGAAATGGACAAGCTGGCCCTAAAATCCATGAAGAAACAGAGGATACAGGGGAGCCAAAACGATCTTGGAAAAGCCACCGTTAGAGGTCTCACATGTCTTGATTTGGAAGCTTACAATAAAAGCCACAGTAACATGATAACCTGATACAGACATAAAGACAGACACAGACACTGACGGGGTGAAAGTGACAGACCAGAAGAAAGGGCAACTGATCTGCCACGAGGCTGCCAAAAACAATTCAGGGGGAAAATTACATTCTTCTCAACAAATGGTGCTAGGACAACTAGAGAGCAGCATGGATATGGACGTCGCACCCCTTCCTGCATCACACACAAAAATCAACTGGAAATGGATTAGAGGCCGCAGGGCATGAACCTTGAAAATATTAGGCTAAGTCACAAAAGACTGATTTCTATCTGAATCCATTTATACAAAATGTCAAGAAAGGACAACTGAACCGAGACAAAAAGGAGATGAGGGGTTGTCTCAGGTCGGGTGTGTGTGGGAGGAGGTAAGACTGCTAAAAGGTGTGAGGTATCTTTGTGACATGACGGAATGTAACTGTGGTGACAGTCACACAACACTAGGAAGATGATGGAACCATGAACCTCTTCAAACACAGGGACTAAGCTTTTGTGACACTGGGTTACGTATTTCACAGATATAAAACCTGAAAGCAAAAGCAGCAATAGAAACATGAGACATACATTTACACATTAATATTTACAAGCTTTGTGCTGTAATAAACACCATCAAGAAGCAGAAAGAAAGAAAAGAAATTTAAAAAAAAACAACCCCAGCCCAGAGCAGGAGAGAAAATATGTGTAAATCAAACTCCAGTAAGAATTTACTATTCAGAAGATATAAAGAACTCTTGCAACTCAACAATAAAAGACCCAATTAAAATATGAGTAAAGGATGTGAATTGTCATTTCTCCAAAGGACATATGCAAATGATCAATAAGCACATGATAAGATGCTCAGCATCACCAATCATGAGGAAAATGCCAATCGGAACCACGGTGGGGTACCTCTTCCCAGCCACTACGATGGCTGCAATAGCAGGAAGAAGCGCAAACGTAGCAGGAACAGAGAGACAGGGAGACACGAGAACACTCGTGCCGCACTGGTGGGAGAGAAGATGGTACGTTCGCTGCAGGAAACCTGGTCAGCAGTCCTCCAGAGGGACTGAGTGCTTCCACTCCTAGGAATGTACCTACGAGCAATCACGTCAGAACCTGTCAGTGGACATTCGCAGCAGAAATGATAGGCCCAAAGTGGAAACAACCCGTACGCCTGTCAAACATGAATGAGCAAGCAGAATGTGGTATGATCACACAATGGAATGTCATTTAGCATAAAAAAGAAGGGATGAAAGTCTTAGACCCTTTTATGGGCCTTGAAAACATTGGGTCAAGTGAAATCCCCAAACGTGAGATGGTTTGATTTTTGTATGATTCCACGTATCCAAGAATGTCTAGAAAAGGCAACTGTACAGAGATGAGTGGTTGTCTAAGGCTTGGTGGGGCTGGGGAGTAGGGGGAGGGAAGACTTCTAGAAGGCATGAGGTTTCTTTTGTGTGGACTGTTCTCAAGTTAACTGTGATAATGGTTGCACAAGTCCATGAAGGTCACGAAACCACTGGCTTATACACAGGAGTTGTAAATGGGTACATTATATGGCACATGACCCAGGCTGACCAAAGAGAACTAATCCCATAATGTTTACATGAACTACACCCACTCCTCCACAATCAACATGGCTTGGTTCCAATGACCAGGTTGACATGTGGCAATCAGCATTATATGAAAATGGAGGATAACTACAACAGTTCATAAAAAGCAAAACCAAAGCACATAACTGCCAGATGACATGCAAAAAAGGAAACTGACCACATCTGATCACAAAAGAAAAGAGAGCTGCTAAACTGTGTCATAACATCAAAACCAACCAAGGGGACACAGAACCTTAGCCATCTCCCACCTGGTGCTCCTTACTGCCAGATGCAGGTCATCCGTGCCCTAATGGATGGCTAGTGGAGTGTTGAGCTTTCTCATAAACATGAGGCATCAGAGTGAGCCGGTTGGTAAGTGAGGAGCAGCTTCTCTTTGTGCTGGGGTGGTTGCCAGGTCGATACCAGTCTGGCCCTCCGAGGGGCTCTATTTTGGAAAAAGGTTTTCTGAATCCAGCACAGAGGAAAAGTTCAGAGAGGGAGGGAGGGAAAGAAGGCAAGGACAAGTCTGATGGGATCACATGAGTCCTGAACCCAGCTACGGCCAAGGCTACAACCCATCCCTTCCTCCTTAGCCACAGGAATCCAAGTCCTTCCATGCTGGGCCAGTCCTTGAGGAGCTTTGCTCAATTCCTCATGGAAGCCTGGATTCCCTTCCCCTCACCGCTCCCCCGCTCTCTGCTCCCTACTGCTCAGGCGATAGCCCCCACCTTCACTGGGCTTCCCACCTGGAGCCCTGGCCTATCCCTTCAAGAGCACAGCCCACCACGCACAGGCGTACCCATAAATACTCGCAGCAGCTGCCCAGCCACCCTCCCCACCTGGCCTGCAGCACCTGGAGCGAACGCGCTTTATAACTCAGCTGCTTAAAAATAAACATGAGCCGTGTTATTTCCAACCAGCCTTCCCACCCCATTAATGATTTATCTAGCACCTGCTTCACAAAAGGAGGCTGAGCAGCTAGGAACAGGAAGAAGAGCACAGGAAGGGGCAAGGCAACCAACACAAGGGCGGCACGCAACCTCGGGGTGACCCTAGGGGTCTGAGAGAGGGGCCCTGCCCGAGAGAAGTCTGGGAGCGGCACAGGAATGCTCTTTAAATTCCTGAAACCAAGCTACAGGGTCCCCCAACCGAGACTGAGCAATTCTACTCCTAGGTCCAAACCAGAGGAACGTAACAGATCTACATCAGACCAACCCGCCAGTGAACAGTCACAGCTTCTTCATCCAGACTGGGGGCGGCCTACTAACAGCTGGTGTCCAGAGCAGTAATGAGCCCCAGCGGGGTCTGGGGCACCTGCTGCCAGTGTAATGGGATGGTTTCCACTGGCAACAAAGCGCAAGGCTTGGTGACGGCACGCTGTTGCCTGTGTGACGTCTGTGGTTGCAGGATGCTGGTGAACATGAGTGAACATGAACATGGGCCTCTCCCTGCAGACTCGAACCTCAGGATCAGACCACAGGCTAGCTCTGGGGAGGACACTGAGCAAGCCACTTGAGGGGCGGGGGATGAGGGTGGGGTGCTCAGAAGAGGCCACTGAAAGGGCACCTTGGCCAAGATGTACCCTGGCCTAGTTCCAGCCACGAGCAGCAACTCCCATGGGCTCTCTGTGTGGCAGGCACAGTTCTAAGCGCGTCAGCTGTGCTGTCGCCCTCACAGTGACCTCATGAGGAGTCACCACTAGCTTTACACTGGGGACAATGAGGATACATGCTGGGGCACTGATGCCAGAACCAGGCCCTCCACTGCTCCCGCCTGCCCGGCCCCCACCCCCACCCGCGCACGCTCCAGAGAGCACAGGAGAGGTGAGGCCTGGAGGAGGGGAGGGCAGTGAGCTGGAGAGCAAGGGTCCAAACCCTTGGCCCTCTGGAGCAAGACTCCTGCTGGGCTGGGGGGCTGGGGGGCCAGTGCTGAGCCCAGAGGCAAAGGAGGCCCCACGCTTGACAAGGAACAGAATCTCTTATTCCAGTGAGTCTAGACGAGGGCCTCCAAGCCATCTGCAGAGCTGTTCCGTTGGCCTGGGCCACCCTTCCCTGTGCTGCCACCTCTGTCTTTCCATTTAAATATCCCTGTCAGGATGCCAGACTGAAACTGTGTCACAGGACAGTGCCTGGTCCTGAGACTGCAGCAGTGCTGTCAAGTAGACTGATTGATTGACTGGTGGGCTGGCGCGTTCAGTGTTTCAGGGGGGCAGGGACCACGTCTGCCGGTGGGTCACTGACAGACACAACTGTTGGGCAACCACGAGTGAGCGTTACCTAAGAAGGAGAGGCAACACCGAGGGCTTGAGCTGCACCTGCTTCTGGGGACTTCCGGTGTCCATGAGGGAGCCGACACATCCCAGTACACCTGGCGGGGGTCCCAGAGCCTGATGGTTGACCTGCTGAGCAGCACTCTCCCCCTAGGAGGGAACAAGCTGGGTGGGGCAGGGAAGAGCCCTGTGGCAAGGGTCAGGTGTGCAGGGAGCACAAAACCGAGGTTCCTACACTGCCACTAGAGTGCAGTTTCCCGCATTAACAGAATGAGAAAGGGAGTGGTGGTGGTGGTGGTGGTATGTGTAGGAGCCCTGGTGTGTAGTGGTTACACACTGGGCTGTGATTCACAAGGTCAGCAGATCAAAGCCAACAGCCATTCCTTGGGAGAACAACGAGGCGGTCTACTTTTATAGAGCTACAGTCTTGGACATGTGCAGGGCCACTCTTGTCTGTCCTAGAGTTGCTGTGAGTCTACATGGATCCCGTGGCCATGAGCGAACGTGTGTGTGGGGTCGGGCAGGACAGAACTCTACATGTGTTTGCAACCAATCTCGACATAGCCAAAATCATGGTCCACTGAACATACTTCAAGCGGCAAGATGTCTGCACAGAGCAGATGCTGCAGAGACTGGAGAGAATCCTTCTTTGCGGAAGGGCCTGCTTGCTGTCACTCATCTCTGGCCACTGTTTGGTGGCAGAACTGGAGCCAGCTCATGCAAGCATTTGTCACTGGGTCTCTCCTTCAGGGCAGATGGCTCAGGGACACTCCCAGCCCTGGCTCTGGGGATCCCACATGCAGAACCTTGAGTGCCTTCTCTCATCCCTCTGGACCCTTGGGGGTAGAACAAAGCCAGTGCCCCTCCATCAAGGCCTGTGGACCAGTTGTATCAATATGACCCAAGGGCGTTTTGAAATAAACATACGAGGGCTTCACCCTACCCCCAACTCTGGTCTCAGGTCTTCACTGGTCAGTCTGGGAGGTTCTGAAGGTCTCTGGGTGGCACAAACAGTCTGCTCTCATCTCCTAACCTAGAACCTAAAGGCTGTCTCAGCACCCACCTGCAGAGCCCCAGAGGAAAGGCCTGGCAGCCTGCTGCTGTTGATGGCAGCCGAGAAAGCCTGAAGGGGCCCTTCTACCCGTAACTCATGGGTCTCCATGAGTCAGAACCAACCCACTGACCACAGCTTTGAGCCTTTTGTTATGGGGTGTCTGGGCGTTGGAGTTCATCTAAACCCCAGGGATTCAGATTCACACTGAGTGGAAACTACTGGATCAAGTGACCAAGCAGAGCTGTCCGTGGTGCTGACCCGAGCACAGGCTATAGGCAGGAATCCTCACTTTGAGAATCTGCAAAGGACACAGCCACCTCTGCCTTGTGTGTGGGGGTGGGGGGGGTAGGGGTGGGGGGGGTGGGGATAGGGGCTGGCATTATCTGTCACCTACAGCAGGGGTGGTGAAGCCTCACCTGCCAGTAAAGAGGGAAGAATAGTGTCCGATTAGTTTGTCAAGATCCATGCCCTTGAAACAACTACAACAGCCCCTAGACTAGAGCAACCAGGGAGGCCTCTTTCCAGCTCCCAGCCCCACCTGAGCACTGCCCGGGCTGCTACTGCAAGGTGTGGCCAGGTGAGCAGCACCAGTGTCTGCTTCATCCAGATTGAAGACTGCCCACACAAAGCACTGGTTTGGGCTTTCAGGCTGCAGAGAGTGGCATGAACAGAGGGAGGGGGAGGGGGGAAGGGAGAGCTAAAGGGCAGAAGGCCAAGTCTGCTGCAACTCCTCATCCTAGCTTCCTGAGGAAATCCATGCACCTGTCCTGAACCCAGTGCACAGAGCCACACCTGATCTCCACTAGCAGTAGGTCACGCCCAAGCCATAGCTTACTGCTGGCGGGAAACCTCACCCTCATCACCACCTTCGCTGTGCTTGTCTTTCAGAGGGATAGGATAACTTTAGCACTTGCAGCCAAGAAGAGTTTAATTTCCAAGTCAAAGAAATTTCATCTTGTTTCGCTCATCGTGTAACGCCTCCTGTGACTGGGGTATGAAGCCCTGGCAGTGCAGTCGGTCACTCAGTGGGCTGCTAACTGCGCAGTCAGTTCGGAACCACCAGTCACTCCGTGGGAGACAGAGCGCGTCCTACTCCCACAAAGAGCAAGTCTTTGATACCCACAGGGGTAGGTCTGCCCTGTCCTACAGGGTCACTCTGAGTCAGAAATGACGCCATGGCAGTGAGTTCGGTCTGGGATGGTGACTGAGGAAAAGGACCCTGGTTAAGTTCCCCAAGGGCCATCAGCTCAGATCCATCAGGGGACTTGGGGGAGAAAAGACCTGGTGATCTACTTCTACAAAGATGGCAGCCACAGTGGGGCAGTGCCACTCTGTCCACAGGGTTGCGGTGAGATGGAAATGACTTGGCGCCACGCAATAGCACGACCAGGGTGACCTTCCTGAAGACAGTTCCAGAGTCCAATCTCTTATCTTTTTTCACCTATTTTTTATGCTGAGGAGATTATGAGAACGACCTGTTTGTTCCTCCCTGCAGGCCTTACAAGCACAGGACTCTGGGCTGTTTAGGTCCCTGCCATGCCCTCTGCACACACAACTCACATCAAGGGCACAGGAAAGAGCTGATGGATGGGTGGGTGG
>NW_022103901.1:41122519-41141208 GCF_000313985.2 Echinops telfairi | reverse complement strand
TGGATGGATGGATGGATGGATGATCCTCTGAACATGTCTGTAGCCTCTTGTTTCTCTCTCTGGGACGTTCTCCTGCTACTAGTCACCTCCCACCCTGCTTCCCAAGTCAGCATTCCTGAAAATGCCAAGCCTATTTTGGAATCCATGCCACCACATTTGCTGCCAGGATAAAAATCCCAATGTCTCAGTGAAGCAGGCAAGAGAGACTGCCCTGCTGGGCTCTCCAGTCACACAGCCCATGGCTGGTGGCCTGCTCCTTGGGGCCTGCTTTGGACGTGGGAACCATGCTGGGTGCTTCTTCCCTCTGTGGTTGTAACTGATCACAAGCCAGGTCTCAGGTGCAGTGTGGCTGCTAAAACACATTTGGTGGAATCTGCTGCCAATACCTAACTATTTAAACAAGTAAACACCCTTAGAAACGGTGGTACATACTACAGAGGGCCCAGAATATCCATTGAGGAAGGTGAGGGTAGCCAGGCAGGGCTTGTTGGAGGAGGTGGCATTTGGCTGAGCATGGAGCATGGAGAGCGGCATGGTCTAGACAGGTGGAGGCCTGAGGAGAGAAGAAGGTGGCATGGGATCTAAGAGGTGCCATGTGGCTGGTGAGGCAGAGATGCTGCAGGGATTAAACTGTGTTGGCACCTTGCCTGGCATGCCGTTAGCACCAATAAATAGCCAGTGTTCTTAGGGCGCTGGCACAGCCAATGTAGAAGAGGCCGGCTTTATCTCTGCAGCCGGGATCAGGCCAGGACAGCTCAGGGGGAGAGAGGCAAGGGCCAGTCGCAAAGGCCCCTTTATGATTCAGAACAATTCCATTGTCAGCGGCTTAGAAGGATCAGGTACTCAGCTCAAGACGGTTTCTAACACCATCGCAAAAAAGAACCTTACTTTCCCTAGGTAGGCAAAACCTCTGAGAAATTAAATGAGAAACTTCCAAGAGGTGGAAACGCTTAAAGTGGCGATGAACTGGTAGAGGAGAAGACTGGCTCCCTGGAGGAGCAGGGGATGCTGTGCCCAACACTTGCCAGTGTTTCTGGGCCACTGGACTCTCTGAACTGGAGCCCTGGTGGGGTAGTGGTTATGCATCGGGCTGCTAACCAAGACAGGCTTTCTCCTCCTGTAAGCGGTTACAGTCTCAGAAACTCACAGGGCAGTGCCACCCTGGCTTACAGGGTCCCTGTGAGTGAGAATTGATCTGAATGTCCTCAGAGAGAAACCACAGGGACTATTCTCTGGACTCACAGTAAAGAAGGTAGCCTGGGGCCAGAGAGGCCTTCATGCAGAAAACCCTGTCCTGACCCAAGACCAGGGATGATGATGCTATACCAGTGGGTAGGCGTGAGAGCCAATGGAGCAGCAAGGGCTCCTGAACAATCATGCAAGGGAGTAAGGTCAGCATGTGAACAAGTGGGTGCTCGACACATGAAGGGCGGGGTATGTGGGACTCATGGCGGGTGGAGGAGGGGGCTCTGCCGGCCGGCGTGGCAGCAAGAGGTTTCTGTCTGTCTCATCTTTCCACCTGCCCTTCCCTCCTGCCTGCCTTCCTCCTTCTCACCCTTTTTACTTTGCATAATGTCTTCAATTCTTTCTTTCTGTGAGTGCTGTGAGCTAAACCTCCTTCTTTATCTTTCATTTGATTTTATTTACATTTCCTTGTAGGTTGAATGGACGTTTACCCAGCAAGTTACCTTCTACTCATCAATTACACTCATTCGCCTTCAAAACATCCGTTACAATCCCTCAATGTTCCCAATATTCTTCCCCCTTCCTCCCTGAGCCCCCATTTCCATCTGTCCGTCTACCTGACCTTTCCTGTCTTCCGAGCTATAGTTTAGGGTGAATGCACCGTGGGTCTCTGACAACGGAGGGTTCTGAGGGCCAGGCTGCTCCCTGCGGTATGACTCCTGTTAGAGGCCAAGTGTTTGCACACGAGGGGACCCTGCAGGTGGATTCCATTCCAGGTTTGAAGAGTGTTGAAGGGACATAGCCTTGGACCTCCCCCCAAGCCCCCTCGCACCACGCCAGTAAGTCAGGGCGTTTTAAGGGTTTTGAATATTGCTCTCCTTTTTTCTCCAGGGCTGTCTACTACAGACCTTCTTGGAAGCAGAGTACGAGTTACATTATTTTAAACCAGCGCACGGACCAATGATTACATCCAGAAAACACAACAGAGTATTCAAAATCAGGAGGCAGAAGACAAGAACCCCAGAAGAAAAACAGGCTAAGGTTACAAAGAGCCAAGTAAGGGAAGAAGACATGACCCAGGAAGCATAACCTAGAACCACAGTGAGGTGCCACGTGGTGTCCACGGTGCTGGGGTGGAGCAGGAGAGGCAGGGTGGGGCTGGGGAAAGGGAAGAGATGACTTCTCGCGAGCCCAGGTGCTGTTAGGAGGGCACCAGCAGGGACACCATCCGCGGTAGGAGGAGTCAACTGGCACCAACATCTTGGGCAGCAATTTGCTGGCCAGTTGAAGTGGCGGCCATAGTTCAGCCGCTTGGCTGCTAACAGAAAGGTCTGAACCCACCCAGCAGCTAGCTCCTTGGGAGAAAATCCCGGTGGTCTGCTCTGGTGAAGGCAGCAGCTGGCCACCGTGCATCGGCACCAATGACTGGATGGCACACACGCGGCAGGAAGACTGAAGACAAAATGCCCTTCGAGAGGCAGCACTCCCGAGGGTCAGCTGTCAGAGGTCGCCAGGGCTGCCTCTGCCCGAAGACAGAGTCCAGAGTGCTCGGAACAGAAGCCGGGGCACAGGGCGGAAGTTATGCTACGTTGTGGGGACTGCAGGTCCACGGTGGAACAAGATCTGTACGGATCATTGAACGGAAATCTCATGTGCTTGGTCGTCAGTCTCATCTAGTTCACCATCAAAAGTACGAAGAAAAAAGAACGTCCCATGAGTCGTCTGTCATAACTTAGAGATCCCAAGTCTCCAAGATGGCACTGGGATTGAGAATCTGCAAACCACCCAAACGCCCGTCCCAGGAGGGTGTCACGCGATTGATTCCTGCAGTAGAATAGAAATAACATGCCGTGAGACATGTCTCTCCTTGTTCCTAGCAGGAGGTGCAAGGGAGAAAGAGCCTGCTGTCCCTGGGGTGGAGGAGAAACAGTGGATGCAGAAAGGGAGAGGGGGGTGAGAAAGGCACATCAAGTTTGCATGTCTGAGTTCTCACAAGTTCTCACCAACTACAGAGGCCCAGTGGGCAAGGTTTCACAGTTTTTTTTTGGTTTGCTTTTCTCAGCTAGCACTTTAAGGCTCAGGGACCCGGGCAGATTTTCTTTTACTAGCTTCACAGGAACCCTCAGACTCCCACTGGATGGGGTCTCCCTCACACTGGACATCAGAGAGGCTGAGTGACTTGCCCAAGGTCACACAGCCAGGACTTAACGGGAGGCCAGTGAGACTCAGAGGCCCCTGTATTGTCCAGCTTCTAAAAATACTGAAGGAGAGCTAGGGACGGGGTGGGGCTCCCCCACCAGGAGAAGCTGGGTTCCGGGGCTGGGTGGAGGGTGGTGTCTGGCGCTGGGGAGGTATCAGAACAGCAGCATGGTGAGAGATGAGCATGCTGTTTTCTCGGAGCACTAATGGCTGCGCCGCACAGCTCAACTCTTAACAGGTACACTGGCAGGAAGGAGGCATTTGTTTATTCTCAATTACCAACAAGTGAGCAGGAGGGGAGAAGGGCTCTTCCAAATTGTGATTTTAATCAGTCTTCCAAAATGAGAGGTGAGAAGAAGCAGATGGATGGTGGCTTAAATGTATTCCGAAGGCTTTTAGGGTTGGGAAAGAGATTAAAGAATGACATACAAGGAATCGAACAACCCTAGAAATATTTTGGACAATACTTAATACACAGCAGAGTCAAGTATAAAGGTATAATTCATGCCAATTTCAGAACCAACCAGTGTAACATAACTGAGATGGGCGGGGCCAGAGATGGAACAGCTAGACCCAAAAGGTGTTAACAATTTGGCTTTGAAACCAGGACTGGCTCATGTCTTTGTAGAACCTCTGTAGATATTAGCAGGGTTGTAACACTGTCCACGAACTGTTTAGGTCAAAAATTCCATTAAAAAAAATCCTGACCCAAAGGGGACAAATACAGAACAGAATTTCAGATTCTCATCAAATCCAGACTTTCTGGAGCCACTGAGGCTGAATGAACCCTGAAAATATTGACGTGGAAAAACCTTTTAAGCCTGAAACCAAAAACATCCTGAAGGTCTTCTTTGAACCAAGCCGTGCTGTTGCTACTAGGTGCCTCAAGTCAGTCGCAGCTCACAGCGACCCTGATGCTGTGCCATCCGCACAATTGTTCCTGTGGTAGGTGGCTGACTTTCTAGCAACTTGAATTGGTATGAAAGGGTACAGGTGGCGGCCAACCTGCCAATCAGGTCACAGTCTGATGATGTGGCCGCCTTATAAGAAGAAACTGGAACCAATCCCTCCCCTGCCCGCTCTCTGCCACTTCACCGTCCTGCCTGCTGGACTCTACCTGCCTCCAGGGGCATCCCATGTAGGTGCCCTGCCATGTTCCCACTGACCTCGGATCCATGTGACGCTGTACCCACCATTCTGTGATCTTCCTGCTTCACCTCTCGGTCACCGACCTGTCGTTTCATGAGTCTGAAGAGGACTTACCACAGTTGAGTTGGACTGGGCCGCGGAGCCTTCTTGATATAGAATTAATTCTTGACATAAAGATCTTCTTATAGATAGATGAATGTCACTGGATTTGCTTCTCTAGGCAAGCTAGCCTATTGCGGGTCCACTGATGTAGCCAACATGCCAACCCATCTCATTGGTGGTGGTCTTCTGTTTTGCCAGCCCTCTCCATTACCAAACATGGATCACAACTACTCATCTGTCATTTGTGATGGTTTGTGTGTTGCTGAAATAGCAGAAGCAATGCCTCAAATATCAGCAGGGTCACCCATAGTGGACGGGTTTCAGGGAAGCTTCCAGACCAAGAACAGAATAGAAAGAAGAAAGAGGTGGCCCACTTTCTGACAATGAGCCACTGAAAAGAAACCAAGCAGCAGGCCAGCTGAATTTCTCAAGAACATTCACTCCGAGTGGTGTGCTGCAGGGGCAGATGGAGAGCAGCCAACGAGAGGGGTGGCAGCCAACAACAGGGGGCCAATAACAGGGGGCGAGCACGTGCTCACAGGGAAGAGCAACTCAGACAAGAAGGACGGCAGTGGCTGCACAGCCTTAAGAATCCTGTTAACCTCATTGAGCTGCACAGGTGGAAATTGTCGAGTAGCATTTTGCCACGTGTATTTTCAATACCCCATTTACAAAACTCATCCAATGAGTAAGTAAGGCAGTGCCATGTGACAACTGAGTGTCCAGGTCTGTTGAACAATGATCAGGAACAGGGCCCTGCGGGGGCGATGAGTTGACCACGGGGCTGCTAACCATCAGGTTCAAGGCCACCAGCTGCTCCGTGGGAGAAAGACAAGGATGTCCTCTCCTGTACAGACTGACAGCCTCAGAAACCCACAGGGGCAGCGCTACTCTTTCCCAGGGGAGTCAGCATCAACTCGACAATGGTGGGTTTGTTTGG
The DNA here is from genome assembly GCF_000313985.2 of Echinops telfairi. Taxonomy (NCBI): domain Eukaryota; kingdom Metazoa; phylum Chordata; class Mammalia; order Afrosoricida; family Tenrecidae; genus Echinops; species Echinops telfairi. The sequence continues at coordinate 41,135,633 of NW_022103901.1, read as the reverse complement.
GGGGCTTGGGATCCCAGAAGTTACAGTCTCACGAAGGGGTAGGGAGGAAGGGGATTGAGGATTGACCAAAATGTGAGGCCATGTGTCAGTTTCTATACAGTTTGAGGTCATTTCTTTCACAAGCACTTTGGACTTGCGCCCTGCCCCCGCCAGGCACTGGGCAAGGTGCTGAGGACACAGAGGCTCACACACCCCAGGTTCTGTCCAGGATGGAACGGGGATGAAGGGGCCCTGTGTTCAAGGCAACCAAGATGATGTGTGAGAAACAGACACAGCCCAAGCTCGCCTCGGAGCAGGCTTCCTGGAAGGGGCGTGGCGGCCACTGTAGTGGGACCTGCGAGGGCTAGGACGCAGAGCACCACTGGCACCCACCTCTCTATGGGCTGTACACAGAACACATTTGTCAGTGACCTGAGGGGCAGGACACAGCAGCAGACCCTCTCCCAGGGGCTGTCTCTGGACGCTTTCTGTGGTGTGACTGTCAGTTTTCTGTGTGCTAGCTACTGTCCCCAGGCTTGTGCCTGCAGTCCTCAGAGCCACACGAGATGGGTGTGCGCCCACTGTCCTGGAATGCAGAGGAGGGATTCAGGTTGAGCGAGGGCCGAGGACTGGCCCAGGGTCACCCACTAGTAGAGCCTTTTCCCCTGGTGGACAGTCAATGCTGGTGGGACGGACACCGTGGCTGCAATCAGGGGCTCAGCGTAGGAACACTGTGAAGACGGTGCCAGACTGGACACGCTGGGTCCTGCTGTGCATTGTGTTATTGCGACGGGGTGGACTGGGCTTGATGGCCCCTAACAACAACGACCGTGCTGATTACACAGGAATGGGGTGAAATCTGGTGACCCTCGTATGTGACCAGAATGTGCCCCGAGTCTGTGCACAGAATAGGGCAGAGCTGCTGGCTGCGCACAGGGCCCCACAGTGAGAATGGTGGGGGTTCAGGGTGGAGGGTTCAAGAGAAGGAGAAGCCATTGGAGGCCCCGGCTTCCCCTGCTCTGCGCTGCCGAGGACCAGGCCACAATGTGCGTGGCCACCAAGGGGCAAGAGCCAGCTATGCTGTGTTCCCCCAGGCTGCAGGGCACCCACAATGGGAAAGAACACGCCAAGTCTCAGCACACTACCCGTGTGCTGCCAGGCGAACTGGCCTTGTGCCAATTTGCTTGACCTCCTGTGCCTGTTTCCCCCTCTGTAAAGTGGCGACAGCAACAGGACCCTGCTCCAGGCTCAGAGAGAAGAGGTGTGTAGAAGCATGGCCGGTCTCCCCGGAGATGCCGCAGCCAAATCTGCCGAATCCATGACTATGTCCCTCACAGAGCAGAAAGGACGGTGCAGGGGGAGATGAGGCGATTATCCTGTGGTAGCCAGTGGGCCCATTTCCTCACACTCCTTGAAAGCAGTGTGGCTGGCTCTGGAGACAGAAGAAGCGGCCACAAGCTGGGGCCTGCAGGCCACTCTAGCAGCTGGAGAAGACCAGACACAAATGGTCTTCCGGAGCCTCTGGAAGAAATAGCCCCACAGGTATCTTGACTTTAGCCAGTGAACCCTGAGCTGGGCTGCTGACTCCCTGGGCTGGTGGCTTTAAAACTGAGACCATGTAGGTTGTTTTGAAGCCATGGGGTGTATGCCAGTTTCCTGTGTCAAACACAGACCAATATGCAAGGTGTATAGAAGATACGAGAGACATGGAAGGAAAGGAGGTCCTGGAACTGACCCTGCCTCCCTCCCTCCCCCGCCCTTGGAGCCTCTCCTGGCTGGCAGAAAGCTGGCTCCTCTGGCCCCACTTGCCCCCAGCATCTTCTCCACCTACATCTTGCTGCCTGGAGCCCATTGGCAGGGCTCTTTGAGAACTGATCCACTCACCTTCTCCCCTACAGACCTTGGCTGTCCGGTACTCCCAGCCACTTCACCTGCATGGTGGACGCCGAGAACGGAAGGCCAGAGAAGAATCGATGCCTTTGAATGATGGTGTTGGGGGAGAACACTGAACGTCCGTGGGTGGCCAGAGCACAAACACAAGAAGTACAACCAGAAGGCCCCCTCGAAGTGAGGAAGGCAAGACTTTATCTCACGAACTTTGGATATGGCCTCGGATGGAGCAGAGCCTGGAGCAGGTCGGCCAAAAGAGGAAGCCCTCAATGAGATGGAGGGATCCAGGGGGCTCCCTCACCGTGATGGTGGAGGGGGCAGTGTGTCTGTGAGCGAGCACCCAATCCATGGCACCTGGCAGCAATGGTGGCGCCCCCTGTGACTTCCCCCACTCCTAGCAGGGTGCCCCCCCCCCAAATGTTCGCCAACTGCAATAGCTGCCCAGCCCCTCTGTTCTTCTAGATGTCCGCTCCTGCCCCTCAGCTGGCACCCTAGCCTCTTTAGGGTGGTTTCAAATGTCCCTCTCCCAGGACCCTGCACAGTTTTTCATGGCACAGTAGGCACCAGCTAGCAACACCCCCCATGCACACATACTGCTGGATGAGGACTTTGCTCCGTAATTTCTCCTACAAGTTGAATTACTCACAGCTCCGGGGGAAAGTGTTTTGCCTTGATGCCAAACGGCCTTCTAGACACCAAATCTCCAAATCTATTATCGGTCAGTCTTTCCGTTCTCATTTGCTCTCTGAACAATACTGGTGACCTTCAGTGCCCTCATCAAAAGTGAGCCCGCTCCCATGCCCACATCCGTCTGCTCCTGGGGCTATCTGCCAGCTTGCCTACCCTACCCCCCACCCCTGCCCAACTCTGGGAGAAAGTGGCAGAGAACCCCCTCCCAGGTCACCCTGCAGGGTTTCCCACTCCCTCTCGGGATTTGGATTGTTTGGATTGAAGCCGAGACCCAGGAAGAGGTCAAAGGAGGAAAGACTGAGGAGTGTTGCCACATAGTGTCCATTTATTTGCTCATTAATTGATGTCCTACGTGCCGTGCCTGTGGTGTGACAGGTACCTGGGCACAGAGCTGTGATGGGGAAAAGAGCCAGGGCCTGCTTCCAGAGAGCCATTTCCAAGCAGACAAAAAACATCCAAACACTACTCTTGCCCTCTAGCATCGGCTGAGGGCTCAGCCTCCGCAGACACAGCCCAAGAACTGTCCAAGCCCAAGCCACTGCTAGAGCTGATCCTGACTCTGAGCCTTTATACTACACTAGAGTCTATAGGGTTTCCGGGGCTTTCGATCTCTACAGGAGCAGACAGCCTCTTCTTTTCCCTAAGGAGCAGCTGGTGGATTTGAACCTATGACCTTGTTGATTCAATTCCTAGGCATATACCCAGAGCACAAATAACTATGTGTACACCACTGGTCACTGAACCATTATTCACGACAGTCAAGTGTGGGTACACAGGAGTGGGATAAGCGCATGCACATATGGTGGAGGATCACTCGGCCACGCAGAGAAGCGGAATCAAATGCACTGCGAGTGGCAGGGATCTGAAACCATTACACTGAGCCAGCACGCTAAGTCAGTCATAAAAGGCACAGAAACTGTGGTGAACAGCCAAGCAGACAGAGGCGGAAGTTCATTATCTGTTAGCAGGAAGGGGGGTGGGGGGGGTGCGGAAGGAAGCGAGAGAGGAAGAGTGGGAGGGAGGGGAGGGAAGACTCCGTGCTTAGGGGCCCTGAGCTTCCGTGAAGGGCGCTGGGATTGGGTGGACCTCACACACAAGCACACCTCTCAGTAAATGTCCCTGAACAGAACAGGGGAGGAATATAGAAATGTGCATGCCACATAATAGAAGGGATTTCAAAAGGTTTGTGGGGAAATGGGATTGAAAGACAATTGGATTTTTCCACAAACTGATTGGAGCTCCCTCATACCGTCCCCCACATCAGAAAAATACAGCTAAAAAATCACCCTTAAACAACACTCCCTGCAAATCACTTCAAGTGCTAGGAGGTGCCAATGGGGACAATCCCAGCAGAGTGGAGCGGGGTTGAGGGGGCAGGCGGGCAGCAGGAAGAGGGTGGTCCCTGGAGACCCTCAGAGGTGAAACTGGAGCTGGCTGATGGTGTCTGTCCACTCAGAGACTGGGAAAGGCCACTCTAGCCATGAGGACAGCAATTGGGTACAAAGGTGGTGCAGCCTGCCATGGGGGTGAGGAGGGAGAGGGGACAAGAGACAAGGCAGGGGGGTGGGGTGGGGGGGGGATGGTGTCACTTCAGGCCACAGTGAAGGGCCTTGGCGTTCCTGCTGGGGGTGCCCCGGGCACCATCTGGCTTACGCGCTAAAGCTCAGGCCACAGTGCAGGGGTGGATGGGGATGGCAGAAGTGGACGGGGTAGCCCCGGTGTTTGGGCCAGAGTCAGAGTGCCTGAGTGTGCTGGGCTAACTGAGGGGACGGGGAGAGGGAAGCAGATGAGCTGGAGCTGTCATTTGGAACCCGTTCCAGCTCTGAACTGTGTGTGTGTGTGTGTGTGTGTGTGTGTGTGTGTGTTTGAGGGGGTAGTATGTTCCTTTACTGGCTGGATCCTGGATCCTGAGCCCTGCCCCTCATGAGGTCATAAGAGCAGCTCATGATGATTCTGTCATCTGTCTGGCACGTGGCAGGGCAGCTGCCTTTGGCCCCTGGGGTCAGGCCAGCACTACTCGAGTGAAGCTACAAGTGCTGGGCCAGGCAGAAGCCACCTCTGCCCTTCCCCACTGCTGCCACATGTATGACAACACGCATCGGACTGGGGCCTGCAGCCTGAGCGAGGGGCCCTCGGCAGAGCCCCAGCTGACTCGTGACAGGCTCAGCTCCGGCACAAACAGACCCGGCCTTGCTCAGGCCCTGGGTGCTGAAAGCTAATGAGTGCCGACTATGTGGCTGTCCCTCACTTATCGGACCCGGCTGGTGCTGTTGGGTCCATCTCAGCAAAAAGTGAGGCCCAGAGGCAGAACCCCCCACCAGGGCTTCTCTGTAGGAACAGACTGCATAGGAGTTGGTGGGGTCCAGCTCCCATCTGTTCCTTGGCCCTGGAGCGGCCACTGCACCCCCAGGGCGCCTTCCCTAACACCTCCACCGGAGTGTGTTTGGAGCAGTGGCGGATCTGCAGGCATGGAGTTGAAAGTGATTTCGGCCTGCAGTGGTACTCGAGGGAGGGACATCTCAGACAGGTGCTCTGAGAACTGTCTGAATTCACCCTGACACTCATGCCGGAGCCTGGCCGGGCAATGCTGGCCGCAGGCAGGCTCTTTGGTGGTGGCTGAAACTGGCCAGTGGCTCTAGAGGAGCAAAGGTCAGACCGTCTGTTCCTGTAGATTCAGCCTTGGACACTGGAGGGGTGCTTCTGCTCCATCCTAGAGGGTCACCGGGAGTGGGCACGGGCTGCGCAGCACAGATGGGAACAACAGTGGCTTATCAAGGTGATAGAAAGGATTTGGGAATGACAAATTCTGGGTCCGCGAAAAAGCCTATGTGCTGATGAGATCAATGCGGCCTAAGAAGGTAGTTCAGAATGGAGTTGATCTAAGACCACAGTTTATCCTAAATCAGTGGCCCACCCAACCTATAGCCAGAGCCCATTCCAACTCATAGCTGCAGTCACTCTCTAAGGCAGAGCAAGGGTGCTCCCTAGGGTTTTCGAGGATGCAGTCTTTACCGGAGTAGGCAGCCTCATCTTACTCTCCCAGAGGGAGTTGTGGGGTTTGAACTGATGACCTTGAGGTTAACATCCCAATATGTAACCCACTGAGCCACCAGGAGTGTTGACAAATGCTGATTCAGGGCCACTCCAGGTGTGTCAAGAATAGAGGAAGGCCCCCAGAGGGCTTCTACTGGCTTATTTTTCTGAAGCAAATCACCAGGCCTTTCTTCTGAAGTGCCTCTGGCTGGATTCCAACCCACGACCTTTGGTTAGCGATGAGCATTAACTGTGTCTACCTCCCAAGCTGGCAGACATTTAGCCTACATGCAGACTAATCTTATAAACACAAAAGGCTGAATCCTGCCCGGGACTGTGGGTTTGGGAGTGAATCACTGACCGGCCAGGGCTTAGAGTGGCAAAGTGCACACTGTTCGACAACCCTGAAGATGTCACGTGTGTGGCTTGTATTCCTCAGGGCCCAGTGGACGAGGGAGTCACTTGTGATGTGACTGACCCAGAGGAAAAGATGCTGAGGTGGTCGATTTCTCTGGGCCAATGGACAATCAGAGCACTTTGGAAAAGTGCCTTAAAAAAACAAACAAAACCACTGCCTTTAGGGCTCCTATGCTGAGAGGGCGGCCTCCTCACAGTGCTCACGTTAGCCCCTGCTTGGTGCCGACAGTCTTGTCTTCTGACTCAACTTGCCCTTGAAAATCTGAAGGGTCCCTCAGCTCTGCAAGAGTCGATATAACACATGGGTCCTTGGGAGGGAGAGGAAAGGGGGCAAAGTGAGAGGAGACGGGGCAGTGGAAGCACAAGGGGAAAGGGATAGAAAAAGAGCCCACGTGCTAAGGGATGTGGGCAGCCTCCAGGCGCTGGAAAGGCCAGTGTGTCCCCTCAAGGGAATGCAGTCTGCCCACCACATGTTGACTTGAGCCGTGAGCCTGGTTTGGGACTCCTCCCTTCCAGAACCAGGAGAGAATAAGTCTGTCCTGGGCAGGCACCACAACCACGATCATGGGTGACAGCAGCGGCAGGAAGCTCATGTGCACAGCTGACCCTGCTCTGTTCAAACAGCTTTCCCAAGCTCCCCAGGAGGTGTCGGGGGGAGGCCATGTCAGCGGCACAAGAATCTTAGAACACAGTCCAGGCCGGCGCTCAGGGACTGCACGTGAGCGCCTACGTTGCTTGTCTTCATAAAGCTGGTTGTAAGCACTGCAAATCCCAGACAATGTCACAGTGCAATGTTCGCAATGTTACGATGCATCAAGACGCTGATAATTAAAGGCAGCGCTAGTGGACCTAAACAACCAAGGAGGTCTTCGATTATGTCAGAGCCACTTGCCAGAGAGCCATCAGAATGGGGCCCCGTCTGGTGCGCCAACTCTGGAGGACCTGCTCAGAGCAGCTCGTTCTCAGAGATGACTGCAGGGCCAGCCTCAACTCAAGACATGACATCCCCTCCCTAGAGGACAGCGCTGAAGACACAGTTGGGGAAGAGTGACCGGTCAAACAGACCAGCAATGGGAGCAACGCCACGGAGTCCCTGAGGAATCCCGATTGCAGACTTCTGACTTGGGGTGGGGGCTGGGAGGGGAGCAGTTGGCACCTCATATGAGCTGGCTGGGGAGACTCACAAGGGGGCCACACTGAAAATCTAAAGGTGTGATGAGGTGGGGGTGGGGCACCAGACTGCTCCATCCCTGACTGCAGGAAGCACAGTGGGGACTTGCAGGAGGCTCGCCTCTCAGCCATGAACGCTGAGGACTAAATGGGTATACGTGCTGTCAGGTAAACAGGTCCCTGAAAGAAAAGGGGGACTGGACTGGTGGATTATGACGGGTCCAACCCGTCAGACTTGGAACTATTTGCATGGCCTTTCTTTTTTTCCCTTTTGGTGGTTAGGATAGACAGGATAAGCAATCCCAAGGAGACAAAAAAGGGACCGATGGTTCTGAGGGGGGTGGTGAATGGGAAGGGAGGAGATGGGGGTAGGGAGCAGTGAGCCAATAACAATAGGGACAGGGGAATAGCCAGGGTTCTAAAACTGATGGTGAGGAGGGTGTAGCATTCCTGGTCATGTTTGATCAATTGAAATGTATCCGAGAGGAACTGCTGAGAAGTGAACAATGGGTCAACATGATATTGGGGCAGGAGGAAAGAGGAAAAAAAGAGGAAAGGTGAAGAAAGTAAAAATTACATATATAGGTATAAATATTGATATGTATATATGTAAATATGTAAAGATAGGTGTAGTTGTCTATGTATGTATATATATGGTATATACAACAAGGAAGCAGATGGACTTCGGGCCTTTACTTAAATCTTACCTCAGTACAAGAACACTTTGTTCTAATAACTTGGCATTCTGTGATACTCACCTTCCTGACATGATTGCTGAAGACAAATGGGTGCATAAGCAAATGTGGTGAAGAAAGCTGATGGTGCTCTGTTATTAAAAGATATAGTGTCTGGGGTCTTAAAAGGTTGAAGTTAAACAAGCGGTCAACTAGCAGGGAAGCAACAAAACCCACATGGAAGAAGCATACCAGCCTGTGTGATCATGAGGTGTTGATGAGGATAGGTATCAGAAGTTCAAAAACAAGCAATAAAGTTGACACAAAGGAGTGTGGACAAAGTGGAGAGCCAAAACCCACCCTCACAGAAGGGCCACATGGAAAGAATGATAAATCTAGGGAGCGGTATAGCATTGAATAAACACATAACTGTCCTCTAGTTCTTTAATATTTTCTCCCCTTACTGTTATGGTCTTTGTTTTACCTCATTACTCTTGTTAGAACTGCATATGTTCATTTGTATAATTAAGAGTGTTTGATGCATGAAAGCTAAGATAGATAACCCTTCAGAAACTGTAACAGGAGTAATGATTCTTTGAGGGTATGGGAATGGGGGGTGAAGAGAGGGAGGGGGAGCTGATAGCAATGATGACTGGGTAACCCCACTCGAGGGGAACGAATAACAGAATTGCAGGTGAATGGACACATGGGATGTTGTAAGAAGGCAAATAATAATAATGTATAATAATAAGGGTTCCTAGGGGGAGGGGAGGGAGAGGATAAAGGGTAGCTGATATCAATTAGTTCAAGAAAGAAATTTTTTTTGAAACTGATGGCGGTAGCAATTGTAAAATTGTGCTTGAGCTAACTAAATTACGGATGGTTATAATATCTATAAGAGCTCCCAATAAAATGATTTAAAAAAAAACACACCAATGGAGCCCCATCAAAAGTCGGGAACTCCTGTACGTTGCTTAAGCAGGATATTTTAAAATGACATTAAAGGTACTCTAGATGGCTTTGCATGGGTCCAGAAGCCACTGGGAGAAAGATGAGGCTTTCTTCTCCAGTAGAGTTACAGTCTCAGAAACTCACCAAAGCAGTTCTACTCTGGGTTTCTATAAGCCAGCATCAACTCGATGGTAGTAAATTTGGAGGGTTTTTTTTTTATAAGAGAAGTCATTAGTCTACAATAATTTCAGCGAATGACTCAACCCTGACTATGAACCAGTGCAGCATGTCTAAGTTGGCCACATGTAAGGGTTCAAATCCATTTTTCATCCATGGAAAAGTGAAGTGCAGATGGGGCCAGGCCTGTGTTCAACCTGCTTTGTAACAGCTTAAATGAAAGTCCAGCAGATCCTGATGTGATCAGACCACTAATCTGGTTTCTACTTACAACACTATGAACAACAATTCATCATCCTGGTCTGTGGTAGGTGTTTCCCTGTGGGATTCTGGAATGTTGGGGGTGGGGTGGGCCGGAACTATTGTCCTGGTTTTATAAGGAAAGGATCACAAAAGATATCCGATGGAAGGACCTCTGCAAGAGGGGCTCTGGTGGCATGGCCGTTATGCACTGGGCTGGATCTGTCAGGTTCAAGACCATCAGTCACTACGCAGTTTCAGAAACACAGGGATGAGTTTTACTCTGTGCTACAGAGTCACTGTGAGTCAGCATCGCCTGGATGGCCGTGAGTTTGGTTTTGGTTTTGCTCAGTGCAGGATCCCTGGTGGCATAGTGGGCTATGGACTGGGCTGCTAAGCACCAGGTTAGCCGTTTGAAACCACCAGTCACTCAGCAGGAGAAAAAAGAGGCTTTCTGCTCTTATTTTGATTTGCAGTCTTGGAAACCCACAGAGGAAGTTCTACTCTGTCTCAGAGGGTGGCTACGAGTCTGAATAGCTTTGATGGCTGTGATCCGAGTTATGAATTCTCTCAGTGCAGTAGGGCAATGGGCATCAGCATCACCCTTGGCTTTGTTTTGCCCACCCCCATTTCTGGGACAGCAAGTCAGGGTGAGACTCAAAAATGTGCATTTATAAGTAATCTCCAGGGTGACACTGACTGACCTGCTGGTCAAAGAGGAAACCTTGTGTACATGAACCCATCTTTGCATGAAACCCTCTCCCCATCCTGAGGAGTGAGGTGCCTTGCCTGCACCTCACTGAACCATCCCTGGACAGTTCAGGCATAGACAGAATCTACCCAGGCGTCTCAGCTCCATGTTGGGCACAGTGGTAGTTACATAATTTCATGTGTTCCTGATGTGTAAATGTAGGTGTGGAGTCTAGCCTGTCAGTCAGGTCATAGCTTGATGGATGTCTTCTTGTGGGCGTGGCCTTCTGATGAGGATTCTGGGAACTTCCTCTCTTTCTCCCTAGAGGCAGGTCACTCTCTCTCTCTGCTTCACCTTCCTGTTGACAAGACATGTGGAGCCACACTGAGACCCGAGTGAGCCATGCAGTGGAGACCTGTGGAGGCAGCCCTGTGATCCTTCCACTGGCCTGTGATCTTCCTGCATTCTACATCATTGCATGTGGCTGCATACGTCTGAAGAGAGATTTATGAGCTAGTATCGGACTTATGGGCTAATATCAATCAGACTTATGGACTTGATCTGGACTGGGCTGGGATATTTTCTTGACATACAATTACGCTTTGATATAAAGCTCTTTCTTATACATCTATGAGTGCCCCTGGATTTGTTTCTCTAGTCAATCTGCTCTAACGCAGCCACTTACTAGAGTCACCTTGCATCTGTGAAAACCTCTGAATCTGGACGCCAGGGGCTGGGACTCAAACCCAACCCAACCCACTGCCATCGGGTCAATCCTATACAAGGTTTCTGAGACAGTAACTTGTTCTGGAGGTGGACAGCCTCATTGTTCTCCTGTGGAGCAGTTAGTAGGTTTGAACCGCCAAACCAACGGGTGGTCAGCAGCCCGATGCTTAACCCATAGCACCACCAGGGCACACAGCACAGTATTTGCAAACTCCCCAGGTGATTACAGTGTGCAGCCCAAGTGGGTGCACAAGTAGGGTGACGGGATGGAGACCCATGATGGCAGCTGGCTGGAGCACCTTGCGCAGTCACAGGCACTAAGTGCCTGTGAGGGGCCAAGAGTGCCCCGAGCAGCACATGGGGAGGGGGGTATGGATGGAGGGACATGACACAGGTTGAATTATGTCACTCCAAATATATGTTGGGAGTCCTAATCTCCATGGCTGTGGTGAAGGAGCCATGGGGGCTGCTGACCACTTAGTGGGCAGTTCAAACTCACTAGCCGCTCCCAGGGAGGAAGACTAGGTTGCTGGCTCCCATACAGATTCAGTCTGGGAGTGTAAGGCCCAGTGACTCCGTATGGCTTTACTATGAGCTGACATGGACCGAATGGCAGGGGTTATAATTTGGGAATGGGCTGTCTTTGTTATGTGAATGAGGCAGGTTAAGTCCAGGCTGTGCCTTAAATTGATCTCTTTTGAGACTTAAAAGAGATTAAACCAGCAAAAGAGAGAGTGAGGTGGGAAGCCAGAAGAGACAGGACCTACCCCAGAGCCCAAATAGGAGAAAGCCTTGCTCTGAATTCGGACTTCTGGCCTCCAAAACTGTGAGGAATCCATTCCTGTCAGCCCAAGGCCCCGACCTGGGGTGTTCCTGTTAATGGGGAACTGGATACCACAGGTCACGGAACAACCTCTCGTGAGAGAGCTTCTTCTCAGAGCGCGGCATCCTGGGAAATGACTCCACATTCAAATGGCTAAAACACACAGCATGCCAACTGTGGATGGAATTAGGGGGAACCCCAAGACAGGTGGTCCAGGGCAGGGCTTTCCACACTACGACCACAGCGCCCAGAAGTCTCCAGGAGCGCAGCCTCGCTCAGTGGTGAGGAGTTTCCTCAGGACCTAGAATGTTCACCTGTGTCCAAGCTTAGCCCTGGGGAAACCACAAACAAAACGTCACACAGCTGTCTTCACGTGGCGGGCCCCATGCTCCCATGTCACTTGAGAGAAGAGAGACTGAGAGAAGAGAGGAGCAGCTGTGCCAGACGTTGGCACGGGCCGTGGTGCTACCTTGTTTCCAATGGCCTTTTTGGGCGGGAAGTTGTAGGCCCTCACTTGAGGGTACTTGGTCTGTAGCTTGTGGTGCAAACTCCTGAACTCCGTGTAGCGCCGGTAGACGTTCCATTCATCGTCCTTTATCCGGATGTAGACCTGGCCAAGGGCAGAGAGAGAGAAGAAGGTGAGCTCCCGTGAAGCGCTGACCACACCCACGTCCACTGTCCTGAAGGCTGTCCTCACTTACAGCGACCCCGAGGGGACAGAGAACTAACTGCTCCAGAAGGGTTCCAGGGCTGTAAATGCTTACAAAAGCCACACTCTTATCCCTCAGAGCCTGGCCACCAGCTTTCAGTTAGCAGCCCGATGCTTCGTCCACTGCACCACTTGAGCTCCTTATAAACACTCACTACATTCTCCTATGTACCACGCTCCCTTAAAAAATCGCCTCTTGAGACCAAGCAGTTCACCATGAGTCTAAAACAAAGAGGAGACTGTAAGGGAGCCGGAAAGTTGGGCTAAGGGCCACGGAGCCCCAGATGCAATGGCCATGCTCACACATTGTGCAGGATGGAGCCCCTGTCAGGGAACATGTGTACAAAGTGTTGAAGGGGAACCTAAATAAAATCATATTTAAAAAAGAATCATGGGAAAACAGAAAAAACCCACAAAGGCACAGGATGTGGACAACATCCGACCGTACACATAGGTTTGGTGGGGGGGCTTGGTGCCGCTGGCTGCCTTGAACCCGGCGTGGAGCAAGGGCTGTGATGGCTGCCTGGACAGATGGGGTCCTGGACGAACAGACCTCAACAGTCAATTCACAGGAGCCAAGTGTGTCCCTTTCCCAGCAGAGGTCAATGTGCTGTTTGTACTGTTTGTATTTCTGTGTGTGTCCCCCCCACCCCCATCATACCAACCCCAGGCTGCTGTTGAGCTGGTCACAATCTGTGAAAACAGAAGTCACACACGGGGCACCCCCACCCCAATAAGGCACCGAGTACCGGTGGACAAAAAAATGCATTTCCTGGGTCCAGACAGAAGTCATGTTCAGTAACAGAAGTTAGATCCAGGTGTGTTCTCAGGGCCAGTTCCTTCTGCCCTGAGGTCATGCTCTCTGGGTCCTGAGCACCAGGCAGAACCTGGGAACAGCATACACAAGAAAGAGGGTAGGCAGGCCTGTCTGGATAGGACAGGCT
>NW_022103901.1:41115808-41122419 GCF_000313985.2 Echinops telfairi | reverse complement strand
TTGGTGCCGTTGGCTGCCTTGAACCCGGCGTGGAGCAAGGGCTGTGATGGCTGTCTGGACAGATGGGGTCCTGGACGAACAGACCTCAACAGTCAATTCACAGGAGCCAAGTGTGTCCCTTTCCCAGTAGAGGTCAATGTGCTGTTTGTACTGTATGTATTTCTGTGTGTGTGTCCCCCACCCCCATCATACCAACCCCAGACTGCTGTTGAGCTGGTCACAATCTGTGAAAACAGAAGTCACACACGGGGCACCCCCACCCCAATAAGGCACCGAGTACCGGTGGACAAAAATGCATTTCCTGGGTCCCGACAGAAGTCATGTTCAGTAACAGAAGTTAGATCCAGGTGTGTTCTCAGGGCCAGTTCCTTCTGCCCTGAGGTCATGCTCTCTGGGCCCTGAGCACCGGGCAGAACCTGGGAACAGCATACACAAGAAAGAGGGTAGGACCCCCCAGGGCCCCTCTTTTCTACTTCTCTGTTCCTTCTCCGATTATGAGTGGGTTCCCATGCTCTTCCCCTCCTGGCTCCAAATCTGCAGCCTGGACCTCAGTCTCCCCACATACAAAAACTCAAACCTCCGTTGTTGAGCTGATTCTGACCGACAGTGACCCTGAAGAACAGAGCAGAGCTGCCCCTTGGTCTCTGAGGTTTTACATCTTCACGGAAGCAGGTGGCCAGGCCTTTCTGCAGAGGCACACCTGTCCGGTGGACTCCTTTCTTGGTGCTCAGATAAAGGATTTGTACCCAGGGTGGCCTGACTTCTAAGGCATTGCTTTCTCTCTCTGTGTGCAGTAAGCAAGGTACCCCTCACACCACACGTCACCCAAGGCAGCAGTCAGGGTGAGGGTCTGCAAGCACAGTCCTTCTGGGACCCAGGTGCCTCTTTCCTGGACAGATCACAAGTCCTCAGAATCGTCCCACCTTCCCATTTCCTCCTCCTCCTCCTCCCTTTAGAAGTCAAATGCCATGAAACTCTACAGAGTCAGACATTGGTTCATCCTCAGCAGCGGGGTTCTCTGCAGCTAAAACTGGAAATGTGTTCTGCAGATTAAGTTGTCCATAAATTAAACTTATCCAAATCATGGATTTATATTCACTGAGGAACTAAAAGAGCTTCTGCCCTGAACTGGTTTTTTTTTTGGGGGGGGCGGTTTGTGTTTCAAATTAAGTTGGACAGGCCCTGATTCCTTCCACCAGCACCATAAAAAAATAATAATTCCTCCAAGGGATAAAAGGCATTGACCTCTCCGGGCAGAACCAAGTTCCTGTTTATAGTGAGCCATAAAAAGCCGATTCAAGTCCAATCTCCTGACTCAGCACAAAAGAATAAATAAATAAAAGGAGGGTGATACTTGTAATCAGGGAACCAGGCAAGCCCTCTTCTCTGTTTAAGAGGAAGCTCCGATCTTGAGTTTTCACTGGGAAAGATCACTCCCATAATGCTTTAACACACTGGAGGAAAGGGGCGGGGGGAGGCAGACATTAAACTCTGTCTCTTATGAACTAAGTACAGAGCAAACACCTGCACAAGGGGTCCTGCGAGGACAACCTTCATTCGTATTCTGGGGGAGGATGGACCCAACACCGCCAACATCCCGCCAACATCTGCAGACCTTAAACCAGAAATACCCCCTCAGGTCTTCTTAAAACCAAACTCGTTTAGCTTAATGAGTAAAGGATGCCTGCCTGGAGCACTGTGCTCTTTGAAGAGCTATCTGGGGTCAAATGGAGGATTGCAATTCCAAAGATTAGATAGGAACCTTAGGGGTTTAGCTTATGCCAATGAGGGAGAGATACTGAGTGGTACCTGTGGACACTTGCGTTGGTGTAGGCTTGGCTGAGTATACTCTCAATGACAAAATAAAGAACGTCTTCTTTTAAAAGAAATACCAGTTGCTGGGACATTCCCATCAGCCAGAAGCTCCCTCCAGCCCCTTCCCAGCCAGTACTTGGCCTCTGCCTGGCGGGCAGCCTGATGGTGCACTCCAGCTCCATAGCATCCCACCAGTTCTAGAGCTTACTGGGAAGGGGATCCCACAGCGCGTGCCACCCCACTGCCTCCAGACCTGGACTCTCCTGCTCACCACTGGCTTGTGAGGAGCCGCCCCAGCTGAGTACTATTCCCTGCTGTGCCTGTGCCTAATGCTGTGCTGGAATAAGCCTGGGCTGCTTCCCCTCTGGGACCATCCCGGAGCAGGCACTAGGGCTCTGTGTGTGCGTGGCTTTTGTACTATTGCTCCTGGGATGTGAGACCTAAGTGAGCAAGGGGAAATGGCAAAGCTTCTGGAAGAAAACACAGGAGGGTCTTTTCCTGGCCTTATAGGGGGTAGGGGGTGGGGTTGCTGGCAAGAGAATGAGGGGCTGAAAAGATGGTTTGACATGTTCTGAAGTTAAGCTCCAGATCCAGCTTAAGGCGGGGCCAAGCAGACATAGGCTTGTTTAGTCAACGAACCTCCTGGAGCCCAGTGAACAGGGCTGTGCAGGGAGAGAGGCCCGGGTTCAAATCCCAGCTTTACCCCATCCTAGGGACCATATTTTAACTCAGGGCCTGGCCTTTCATTCTGTAAAATGGAAGAGGGGAAAGGGGGAGGTGGTGGTGTGAGATGGTCCCAACCATGCCTGGCTGGCAGTCAGTGATAGCAACTGTTCCTATTGCCACCCATCACCTTCCCCGTCACCCTCTGCCTTTGTGTACATGAACTTCTCCATCACAGAATTAGGGGTAATTATAGGCTGTGCAATCATGAAATTAAAGCAGGTAATTACCATGCCTAATTAATTGTCAAATGTTAGGCAGGCACGGAAACCCAAACATAACACACAGTCTGTGGGCTGGGCAGCTAAGCATCCCCTCTGCTTCTGGGAACCTGTCAGCAGAAGCCGCCGGGTGTGACTAGGAAGGACAATGTGGGAGCCACAAAGCACCAACTGGTGAAATGGTGCAGAAGCCACATCTAACCTCCTCGACTCGCAAGTCTGCCACGGACAGAGGTCAGACACCTCCATCCTCGGACCCTCTTCACCCCATCCTGACCCCAGTCAGCCTCTCATAACAGTTGTGGCTGGGTTCTACACGTCATTGCAATGGCCACACAGAACTCCCAGAATTCTGGAGTTCTGGCTCACAATTCTGGAGTTCTCAGAGACATCATCAGCAGGTGAAAAATGAGGTGAAAAATGCCCAGGATACAGTTGTTTTGACAGGGCAGTGTCTTCTCTGCTGTGCCCACAGGCCTCTTTCTCTGGCCCTCAGCCCTGCTCAGGAAATGTTACAAAGCTTTTAAGCCTGCCAATAAATGCCCAAAGGGCATGCCACTCCACCATATGCCTCAGGCTGAAGGCACTCAGCTCCAGCTCCAGGGGTCATCAAACCCAGCTCCCTAATTAAGTGCTCAGAGGCACCCTATTCCACAAGCCAGGCTCCTGCCCAAACATACTCAGCTTTAACTTGCTCTGTGGGCTGGCCAGTCCACAACTCTGTCTCCTGGTTCCACTGTTGCTCCCCTGGTTTCAAGCTGTCCTCTGGATCACAGAGATTCAATAAGCGGGGATATCTTGAGGTCCAAAAGACAAGCTCCACTCCTGACTCTTCTCCTTTGTGGGTAGTGAGATCCCCTTCCTGCTTCTGAGCGGGCTCATTTTGTGCACAGCAAGATGGCAACAGTCACTCAGAGCCTGATCACCTGATCCAATCAGTATCTTCCCCCACCTTCTTGCCCAGAAGTGAACGTCCTTTGGTGGGAGTAACAGAGGCTGTGCCTACAAGAGCCCCACGGAATTGCTTGCTGCATTGCACAGAGGTTCCGGCAATGCTCGTCTTGGGTGGGTTTTGCAGTGCTGAGAACAAACCCTGGGGTGCAGCACCAGGTTTCTGACACACCTCTCCCAGGCATCTGTACTGCTGACCACATAGCATCAAAACTCCTGGGCCCCAGGGCAAGTTCAGGAGTAGCTCTGTGAAGATCCTGGATGAAGGCCGCCAACCTCTGCAGAGGCAGACCTGACAGACAAGGCTGCTGGCACACGTGCAGCGGAGCTCCTGCACACAACGCAGGTCTGGAAACAAAGCACGAGACTGCCAACCTCCTGCCGCATAGATCAAGTACGGTCCTCCCCAACCCCAGCTCCACAGAATGACTGAATGATCCCACTCCTGCACCCTGGAGCTCCACCATGAGTCATGTTCAACAGAGAGCTGGCTCCCTGTGACTTTCTTGGGGTGTCCGCAGACAGCGTGCCACTGTGGTAGTCCCCTAAGCTGGTGTCCATTTAAGGCTTAAGAGTGTAGGGGTGGAGTCTAGGCTGTCAATCTGAGGATAGCCAATGAGACTTCTGTGGGGACCTTCTCCTGAGAATTCTGGGACTTCCTCCTTGGAGGCCGAAGACACCGCTCTCTCTCTGCCACTCCCTGGGAGACATTGCAGAAGACAAGCCACATGGATGCAACCAGACCTCAGAAGCCAGAGAAGCCACAGAGAGACCCCTGCCAGCGCTGGGATGCTTACAACACCACTGGACCCAAAGACTTTCTATCCACTGGCTTGTGATGGGACCTGCATTTGGCTTCATTGCATGTGTTTCGTGAGTCTGAAGAGGACTTTATAGATTAGTATTAGACGTTTGGCTTGTATCAGACTTATGGCCTTAGACTGGACTGGGTTGGGACATTTTCTCAATGTTCAATTGCTCTTGTATATAAGTCTCTTTCTTATACACATAAGTGTGTCCATGGATTTGTTTCTTTAGTCTACCCAGACCGACACAGCCACTGTGCCCAACAGTATGCCAGACATGCTATGTACGGTTATGGCCTCAGTCCTGCCATGATCAACGGAAAGAAATCTCACTTCCATCGAGTCAATACTGATTCATAGTGACTATAGAGGACAGGGTAGAACTGCCCCTGTGGGTTTCTGAGACTGTAATTTTACAGGAGTCAAAAGCCTCAAGTTTGTCCTGAGGAGCAGCCTGGTGGTTTCGAGCTGTTGACCTTGTAGATTGCGGTCCAAGGAGTAATCATTATGCCACCAGGGCTCCCTAGTGACCCTATAGGACAGGGTGAAACTGCCCCGGTGGGTTTCTGGGACAAAATTTTTTTATTGGAATCGAAGCCTCATCTTTCTCCCATGAAATGGAGACTTGTAACAACTAAGAGACGTGTCCCATGAGGTCCAAGTGATTATGGAGCAAATAGTTAACTGCTCGGCTGCTCGTTGAAAAGTTGGCAGGCTGAGTCTACCCAGAGGTGGCTCAAAAGAAAGGCCTGGTGACCTGCTTCCCAAGAAAAGCAGCCATCACAAACCCCGTGGAGCCCAGTCCTCCTCTGACACACGGGGTCCTCACGAGTTGGGGTGGACTTGAGAGCACCTGGTAGTGGTCAGGCTGCCAGGGCGGAATGTCTCCCTCGGGTCACGTCTTCTCCACCTTAGAGCTGAACAAGGGGCAGCGAGGCTCTCGAGTGTCCACCCCTTTACAAGGGCTGCTAAATGCAGAGCCAGGCATTCGGAGAACAAACATTCTTATAAAACCGGCTTTAGGTTCCTGATTCATTTTGCTTCCTTAATAGGCGGGGGATGGAATGATTTGTGTTTTGGTTCAGGGCTTGCGTTAATGTATCCTAACAAAACTTTCCTTTTAATGAAATGGCTTCATGTGTTATTAACTCTAAGTGTCCTTGTTGCCAGAACAAAATGCCTGAATTACTGCATGGCCGTGATGATGGAGCGATGTTATTGCAGCCAAATGCCGAGAATAAGATGAATAACTTTGCCGAAGAAAAACGGCTTTCAGTTGGCTGGGTATGTAAATGAGGCCAACGTTTGAGGGGGGAAATGCATTATTTACGAAGAATTCCCAGCACAGGCACAAGTACTGAGCACTGCTTAAGGAAGCATGGGAGGAAGGACTCCTTAGACCAGGAGGAGGCGGGGCCAGCCTCTGCTCCTCCTGGACGGGTGACTCCATGACCACTGGCTTGCTGGTCCCCATGGTATTCAGGAAGGAACCATGGGGCACATTCTGAGGAGGCCATGATCCATCCGAGCTCTTTCGCAAGACTTCTAAAGGCCCCTTCCAGGGCCACATTCTCACTAGATTCACCTGTCAGTGCAGAAGGGAGGAGTGGATTGTGGGTTAGAATTTTTGAGAGTCGATCTCTTCTTTGCCCCATCTCCTGTGGCCCCCAAGCAGAATGGGCTATTCCCTGCCAGGCCCTGCCTGACCCTGGGAACACCAGCAGACAGGCCCCCGCCCTTCTGGAGCCCGCTGTTTGCTGGAAAGGCGGCAGACGTTATGCGAATAACCACACAGCCAACATGTCAATTAAACATTAGACAAGCAACAAGGAAAGAGGCCGGAGGCCCCATCAGCAGTGCCAGGCCTGGATGTCAGGAGTCCTCCTGGCATAGCTGGCCACATGGTGGGTCAACACAGTTCAAAACCACCAGGTGCCCACTGCTGTATTCCCTGCCCCAGGATACCACCTTCCATTCACTGAGCTATTGAAAATGCCATGAACAGCCAAAAGAACAAATCATCGGTCTTGGAAGAAGTATGGCCAGACGCTTCTTAGGCCCAGGGTGATGAGACTTGCTGTCCAGCGCTTGGAAC
>NW_022103901.1:41112480-41114419 GCF_000313985.2 Echinops telfairi | reverse complement strand
CAGGCTAGACTCCACCCCTTCACTCTTAATGTTCTCAAGTTGACACCAGATTATGTAACTACCACACCACCCTACACTAGTCCTGCCTCACTCACATTGCAAAGACATAACCATTGGAGGCACAGGAAACCAAACTCACTGCCAGTTAGGTGCATCCGACTTCCAACGACTGGAGGCTGGGATTCACAGCAGGTACGTCTGCACCCTTAACACCCTGTAACCCTCCATGAGCCTCAATTTCTTTTGGCAGGATGGGGGCACATCTAATATCGACCTTCTAGAAGTGTGGTTAAAGATCAATCAACATGCTTGGCATATGAATATTTCATAAAAGTTGGCTACTACTAGCAGTTCATGCCTTAGTGGAGTAGACAGACAGACAGACTATCATCTCAAACAAATAAGACCAAACCCACTGCCATCGAGCTGATTCCGACACACATCCACCCTGCAGGACAGAGAAGAACTGCCCCATCAAGTTTCCAAGGTTGCAATCTTTGTGGAAACTGATGGCCACATCTGTCTTCCAGTCTACTAATGTGTGTGAACTGCCCAGTTGTTGGCAATCGAGTGCTTTAACCACTGCCCACCAGGGTTCCTAACTATCATCCAGGGGAAGAAGAGCTATGAGGAGGAGAACACAGCCGGGCAGGGGCCAAGGAGAATGGAGCGTGGAGTGCAATGTGGAGAACATACAGGAGGCCTGCCTGGAGGAGGCAGTGCTGCATGAGGCCGTGAAGGCTGAGCAGACACTGGCTGGGGGAGAGCACAAGGGGAAGCTTGAGGAGGGGCAGTTCAAGCATTAGCATTATACCAAGACCTTGCCAAAGAAAAGTCCTTAAGAATAGGAACCGGGTGTGAATTCAAGGTTTATATAAGTCTTTGGCATTAGAAAAAGCACTGTACTCAAAACGGAAAATATTGAAGAAATGGTTGTGCCTCCCCCCAATCCCCCCCAAAAAAGCTGGTTGGGGGCTGCTCCTTCAGAAGAGCAGGAAAGGAGCGTTTTAGCCACAGCAGGGTGGCCAGCAGCAGGTGGGAGTCAATGAATGAGCCAGGGAGGCCGTCAGTCTGCGTGGACAGCAGTTAGGGTGTCACATGAAATGAAGAATGACCCTCTCCCTCCAGCTAAGGCTAAGCGCAGCTTGAGGAACTCAGAGCTGCCCAAGCTGGAGAGACCTTGATCCAGGGCAGGCTCAGGTCCAGCTCACGGGGCTTCCACCTGGCGCCTTGATCCACCGGGAGCAGGAGCCTCTGCTGGCCTCGTGTGCCCTTACCCTCTCAGCCAGGAAGAACTGTCCTCTTGCATCACACCTAGGGGATGGGGATGTTTCTGAAGGGCACACAGGTGCTCAGGGAACCAGGGCTGCTGGCCCAAAACTAGCAGGAGGCCCGTTCAGGAGCAGCTGGTTAGTGTCAGGCCGGTCCACTCTCCTCTAAGGTCAGGGTGCAAGCAAGACATCAGGCAACTGGCTCCAGACCCCCCACTGGCTCTGGCTCATGGCAACCCCATGGGTGTCCGATGAAACTGTGCTCCACAAGGTTTTCAATGGTGGAGATTTCAGAAGTAGGCTGCCGGGAATTTCTTCTGAGGTGCCTCTGGGTGGACTCAACCTGCCAAGCTATAGTTAACCAAGTGCACTGCCGTTCGCAACACCCATTGACGCCAATTGAACCCCAGACTGTCATGAGTCAACTCCGACTCATAGAGCAGGATAGAACTGCCCTGTTCTACTGTAACTTTTTATGGAAGTAAAAACCTCATCTTTCCCCTCGGAGCAGCTGTAGTTTTGAACTGCTGACCTTGTGGTTAGCAGCCTAACTCATAACCACTATGTTACTTAGGGCTTAAGGGGTCTCCTTAGTGAGATCTTCAATCAAATAGCTACTAATTCCCAGGCTATCTATCACTGGAGGTTGGTGGAACTGCGAAGCCATG
>NW_022103901.1:41108108-41112371 GCF_000313985.2 Echinops telfairi | reverse complement strand
TCCCATTCCCCACTGAAATGCATTTAGGATGCTTTAGTTAAGTAACCAGGAAGTGGTGCAGTGAGTCAAGCATCAGGCTGCTAACAGCTAACTGCAAAGTCGGTGGAGGTAAGACGGGCTGCCTGATTCCACAAAGATCTAGTCTCAGAAACCCGATTGGGGGCACTTCTACTGCCTTGTAGGGTTGCTGCCAGTCAAAACTGACATAAGGGCCGTGGACTTGGTCTGGTTCAATAGCAAGGTGGCCTGGTGGTACAGTGGCTAGAACACCCAGCTGCTAACCAAATGACTGGTTATCTGACCCTACCAGGGGCCCTGCAGGAGAAAAGCCTTGACTTCCATAAGGCCAGTATCTTCCCTCTCCCTTTCCCTCTCTGTGAATTGAAAGTGAGTAATCCATAGCTGGAGGCAGGAGTGCTGTAAGGGGCCAGCCCAGCTCCATCCTCGCTCCTGGCAGATGTGCTTCTTGAAGGGCCTGCAGGTTCTCCTGGTGCTACTGAGAGCCCCAGGTGAAGCTTCGAGAAGTTTTCCACTGCGCTGTCACCAGAGAAACACAGATGCACGTGCTTTATGGGGCACAGCTGCAAGATTGCGCTTGTGGTCTTTAATCTTCCTCTTTGAAGAGCATCCAATTTAAGAATTTTTGCAGCTATCATTTCGGAGTAATGAAAGCTGAACAGAACAATAGACCCCTCAGATGTGGCTCGGGCAGCTCGGTGCACCTCTTGTTAATGGACGTCGCAAGAGACATTCTGGGCTTCGTGAAGAGCCTTCACTAATTCTCACATGACCACTTTTTGCCGGCATGCAGATTATAAACACAGTAAAACTGCTAATTTACTCAATGTACTCATTTCTTCCTCATAATGATGGCCATAAGATATCATTACATTTTCTAAATTAAAAAAAAAATCCTGACATCCAAGATGAGATTTGGTTGAATATCATCTCACTCTTTCATTCTTTTAAGACAGCTAAGAGCCCTGGTGGCATAGTGGGTTGGGCATGGGGCTGCCAACCACAAACTCAGTGATTTGAACCCAGCAGCCACTCTATGGGAGCAAGGTGAGGCTCTCGGCTCCCTTAGAAACCCACCAGCACAGGTTTTCTCTGCCCTGTGAAGTTGGGTCAGGTGGGTTTTGTTTGCTTCTTTGAAGGCATTTGGTTTCCAGCATGGAAGGTCAGGATTCTATCACCAATCCATCAGGCCCTTGTGTGGTGGTGGTGGTGGTGGTGGTGGTGGTTAGTGCTGCCAAAGAGGATGGAATAGATGCTTCATTCTTCCGGCCGACACCTGGGCTTGTTTCACTATACTCCTTGTCCCCAAGGAGCAGAGGAAGAGCTCCGGCCCAGGAGGACAGCCTGTGGTCACTTGCAGACCTGCTATAGCTGGACAAAGCTGGGCTGCTATCCCCTGTCCTCCAAGCACAGTAAGACCTCGAGACAGTAGACGCATAAGGTGACCAGACGTCCCGCTTTTGGCAGGACAGTCCCGAATTTTGACATTTTTAAAAAGTCCCAATTTTTGGAAAGAAAGCACGACAAGCTAGGGAACGGTCTATTTGGTCCATATAGACCACATTTTTAATCAAGAAGCACATCCCCCCAGCCCCCGGTCAATGGTGTCCTGCTTTAAATCTGGTCACCTTACATAGAGGCTACTCAAGAGGACGTCAATGAAGATACAGGTGCTATCGCTATAGCAGAGTGTGGTGAAGGGATCAGTCAGTGCCTGCCTATCAGAAAGAACAGTGTCTGGGTCTTAAAATAAGCAGTCATTTAAATAAGGAATCAACTAAGTCCACATGGAAGATGCACACCAGCCTGTGTGATCCAAGGGCTGAAAATAATAAAATCTAAATACAGAGGAGAAAAAGGTATCAGAACTTAAATTGTAAACATCCACTTTGCAGAAGGCTATGAATGACAACGGGGGCCCAAAATCCATTTTCAGGGTCTCCACATAGATGAAGCCTCCGGTGAGCCCCTCTGGCCATACTCCAGGGATGGGAATCACCCTGTTGTTAGTCAGAGCTTTCTAGAACCAATTATGGCAGAGATAGTCAGGCTAGGTTTCATCATCTTTAGACCCATCTTTAAGTTGTTTCAGCTTTTAATATTTTTGGCTTTCTTTTGATTGAGGTTTTTCCTCTCTTTTTTGGTCATTGTGGTTGTTTTTTGTTTGCTTTTTTCCTTAATAAGATTTTCTGTACATGAAATCTAGGATAGGTAAATCCATATAAACAGTAATTGGATTAATGATTACCTAGGGGCATGGCAGGGGGAGTTGGGGAGCTTACAACTGTGAACATGAGAAAAGAGAAAATTTTCTGAAATTGATTGTGGTGCTGATTGCATAACTCTTCTTAATATGGGTGAACTGCCAAATTGTATAATATGTGAATTATATGGCAATAAAACCTTTTTTAAAAAGAGAGAAAGTAGAAGCTAAAGCATGGTCTGGCCTCTACCCCTACCAGTTCTGTGACCACGGCCAAGCCACCTAGCCTTCCTGAGCCCATTCTCCCACGTGGACAGGGAGGAGAGACCCGCTCTCCTCACGTGGCCCACTGATGCAATGCCTGGTGCCCACCCTAGTGTTGTTAGCAATCTCACAAGAGGTTGAAGCCTTGCTTACAGGGACATAGGATTCAGATCTCGGCCTTGCTGTCTGCTAAGCAAAGAATAGAGAAAAGGGGCTGAGTGGGTTCCAACTTCTGACTTTGTGGTTATCCCAGTGCATAACCCTCTGTGCCCCAGAGTTCCTGAGGAAGGCACTAAAGGAACCATGCCTTTCAGGGCTTCACGGTCAGGGCACTTCCTCGGTGATTCTCCTCTGCCCTGCTGGTCTGTCTCCCTGAGTGTGACCCCTTGGAAAAGCTCAGAAAGCCAATGAATTCTCAATGTGGAATTCTCAGGCGTGCATGCGCACACACACCAGTGAAATACACACACACAAACACCAAGTGTTCTCTCTCTCTCTCTCACTCACTCACCAGGTATGCACTACCAGGTCCAAAGATATGTCCCACTAAGTACACACCTGTTCCCAAGTCATCAACCAGTGTGCTAGGATGCCTGGGACCCATCCAGCCACCACAATAGCGAAGCCTCAACTGGCCAGGTCCCCTCACCAGAGTTCTGGAGTAGCCCATTGTTGCCCCACCTCCTGAAAGCCAGCTGGTGGCCGCCTCACCCACCCATGCTCATTCCCTCATGCCAGCAGCCTTCAGGGCTGGTTCCCACCACCTGTGTCAGTGGGGAGGCAGCCCCGCCGGAAGGTGGTGGTACAGACTCCACCTGGGAGCTCTTGGCTCGAAGAGCCCAAAAGGGCCCGATGTGGCCTAAGACAGAACACCACATGCTTTTAGAAACCTTACTGTGTGACCTGTGCTGCACACTGGCCCTTCCATGTGGTGGCTGCCAGAGGCAGAGAGAGGACGAGGTTAGCCTGCTCCCTCAGTGGCCAGTAAACTCAGCGGGTCTCCCAGCAGGCCAGAGGGACTTACTGCCTGAGTAATGCTGACTATTCACCAGTCCTGCTCCTCAGAGTCCTCAGAGCCCCTTGTCTAAGCCCCGGGGTCAGGAGCAAACAGACCAGCCTGCTCCGCAGGGAGGGGCTGTGCAAACCACCAGGACGTAGGCCTAGGAGAGGGGCCTGATCTCAGGGCCCAGGACCAACTGGTCTGAGTGTCGGAGGATGACACCCCAACAGCACTGGTGGCTCAATGGGGGGAGATCTAGGTGTGAGTCTTGCCCCAGGCACCTGGACTGCATGCACCTGCCTGGCAGCAAAGGCTTGCGTGTTGCTGGGATGCTCTTTGGGTGTCCGTGCAGATTCCAGACTCAGAGGAACTGAGTGGGGGTGGGTAGGGGATAGGTGGCCTGGCAAGTTGCTCCTGAAACTCAGCCAATGAAAGAGCTAAGAGACACACAGCTCTGAACTGCAGCTGCTCATGGACATGGCACAAGACTAGACAGGCCCAGCCTAGGGTCACCGTGAGCTTGGGGGTAACTCTCACCCACAGAACTTCATTCCAACTCCACAAATCCAAAGAGTTCTGAGACTAAAAGACTTTAATAAGTTTAGAGTAGTGGCATTGGGTGGTCAAGTTTCTTCTTTTAAAAAAAATCATTTTATTCGGGGCTCGTACAACTCATCACAATCCATAATACATCCATGATGTCAAGCACATTTGTACATTTGTTGCCATCATCATTCTCAAAACATTTGCTTTCTACTAGAGCCCTTGGTATCAGCTC
>NW_022103901.1:41083431-41107756 GCF_000313985.2 Echinops telfairi | reverse complement strand
ATTTGTAAGGTAGAATTGGGATCATGATAGTGCTGGGGGTGGGGAAGAGGAAGCATTTAGGAACTAGAGGAAAGTTGTATTTTTCATCGTTGCTACACTGCACCCTGACTGGCTCATCTCCTTCCTGTGACCCTTCTGTAAGGGGATGTCCAGTTGCCCACAGATGGGCTTTGGGTCCCCAATATGCACTCTCCCTCATTCACAATATGATATGATATTTTGTTCCTTGATGCCTGATATCTTATCCCTTCAACACCTCATGTTCACACAGGCTGGTGTGCTTCTTCCATGTGGGCTTTGTTGCTTCTGAGCTAGATGGTCACTTGTTTACCTTCAACCCTTTAAGACCCCAGACGCTATATCCTTTGATAGCTGGGCACCATCAGCTTTCTTCACAACATTTGCCCATGCACCCCTCTGTCCTCAGCGGTCGTACCGGGAAGGTGAGCACACAACATCCCTCTAGTTCTTTCATGCTCCCTGCCCAGCCACCCTTCCCCACTATCATGACCCCAGTTCTACCTTACGAATCTGGCTAGACCAGAGCATGTACACTGGTACAGATCAGAGCTCTCGACACACAAAATGCAGGCCAGATAAATCCCTCACAACCAATCATGAGAGTAACAATAACATGAGGGTAGGGGGAAGGTGGGGGAAGAAGGGGGAGAAATGGGGAACCAATCACAATGATCAATGTACATGCCCCCCCCTTTAGGGGAACAAACAAGATAAACATGGGTGAAGGGAGACAGCAGATGGTGTAAAATAAGAAAATAAAACTAATTTATAAATTATCAAGGGTTCATGAGGTGGGTGGGGTGGGGCAGGGAGGGGAAAAGAGGAGCTGATATCTAGGGCTCAAGTAGAAAGAAAATGTTTTGGCAATGATGATGGCAACATATGTACAAATGTGCTTGATACAATTGAGGTATGGATTGTTATAAGAGCTGTAAAAGCCCCCAATAAAATGATTAAAATTAAAAATTAAAAATTAATACTAACATCTATGTTTTGAGAGCTGGCTATGTACTCAGGACTGTGAAACACACTGAAGAAGGCCCAGGAAGGATAAAAGATGAGAGAAAACACACAGGACTCCCCGTAACAACAAAACCACCACCATGAACTGAGCAATTCAAATCTACCATACTGAATCATCGGACAACGCCCACGAGGCAGGCCTGCTGCTACGGAGAAATGCACTGGAGCTAGGGGAGCGACCTGCTGGATAAAGCTCACATGCTTAATACTCGCACTCAACGTCGAAATCTTCCCATGTCCCTCCCTGCTGCCAACCCTAATGGTCAACCATCCCTTTGAACAACCAAGCCCATTTTCACAAGCCAAGCCCTACGTAGAGCTGTGACGTGCTCATCAATGGAAGCAGAGCTGTCTGCGAGGTAGGGGGGAGGGCAGAGCCGCTGTGGGAAGCCACTATATGCACACCTGCCCAGTGGAGACTGAATGGGTGGCTATAGTGGATGGATGGACGTTTGGATGGGTGGGTGAACAGGCAGGATTGACGTGGCTACAACAATTGTGAGATGGTGCAGGACTGGCCATTGTTTCGTTCCGTGGTCCACAAGGTCGCAATGAGTGTGAACAACAGCAGTGACAATAAAATGTGGGTGAGTGGATGGGAAAGGAGGGGGCCCGGCAGGCATTGGTTCACCCACTGTTATCTGGTCACCCGCCACACACAGCATATGTCTTCCCTCACTGCCTCCATGGGAACAGGGAGCCATGAACGGCTGCCTTGACAGTCAGAACCAGGGCCTGACCAGAACCTCAAAGCCTCTTCCGGGACTGTTGGAGGAAGCTATTGGGCAATCAGAGGGGCATCATGAGAGACACATAGAGAGGGGGCAGCACCTGGAGCCCAAATTCAGGGAGCAGGCAGCTGAGGTGCCCAGACTAAGGTGTAGAAGGGCTCTGAGACCAGAGCGGCAGCAGCAGCCACCGCCACCTAGAGGCCAGTTACAGGCACAGCTGACGCTGGCCAAAGGCGCCCCGGAGCACTTTCTGCCTGGCTTGTGGCAGCCCTGGGGTCTATATGGCAGAAGCAGCAGCCCAGAATGTCAAGACTGTGGGTACTCTTCCAACTGCCAGAGGCAGTGGATGTTCTGCGGGGCAGTCCGAGCAAGGCTGGAGCTAGAGTGTGGGAAAGGGTTCTTGGAGGTGCTGGCACTACAGGGTCAGTGTTCTGGGAGGAGATGTCACCAACAAGCCTTAGTGCCCTTCATTCCCTTCTCCACAGTCTAACCACAGCAAAACCCAAACAAAGAGCCTTGAAGGGCATTCCAGTGCACTCAAGGTCATGGTTGTAAGGGCACCATATGACCTGCCCTCTGCCCTCGCTCATGTCTCTGCTAAGAGCCTTCTCTGGTCAGGCCTCACTGCCCTGCAGCTCTGAGTACCCATGGTTATTCCTGAGCAGCTGCTGAGCCCCCAGGTTTCCTAATACTCCCTTTGCTCAGTCACGGGGGAGGGGCTGAGCATCAGTGGCCACGCCCCTTTGGCTCCCAAGCAGCCAGGTCTCATCAGCAAGGAGCGATTCCCTCAGGCCCCAGAGGTCTGAAGGGAGGAGGTCCTGGAGGGTGTGGCTCCTCCACTGGCCTTTGGGACCAGGTGACTCCCATCTTTCTGCTCAGCCGTCTTCTCTGCATGGCTGTGGCACCAACTGTCTGAATTCCAGGCCACAAGATGACGAGGAGAAGGCATGGCATGTGCCACCCCACACCAAACTACATTCACTGCCATCAAGTGGATTCTGACTACCAGCGACCCAGTAGGACAGGGTAGAAAGTCTCATTTTTCTTCGACATGTACCTTTCAGGAAAGCCACGCCCAACAAGTCCTCCCCTGTCACCTAGGCCACATCTTAATCGCATGGTGGCACCATGGCCAGGTAGGTGACTGGGTTTTCATTTCACAGGGTCTTTCATTACAAAACACCAACCAACTAAGCAGCCAACCACTGCCACTGGGGGCTCCGACTCACCGTGCGGGACAGAGCAGAACCAGCCCTTTGGGTTTCTGAGGGTGTCAGTCTACAGGAGCAGCTGGTGGGTTTGAACTACTGACCTTGTGATTGGCAGCTCAATGTGTAGCCCAGTAGGCCACCAGTAAAGAGCTGCTATTTTAGAGAAATAACCGTCAATCTCTGCCACACTTCTATATACACACAGGTACCACATTTTGATGGAAGGCCCAGGGACAAACAAAATCCTGAGAGTATCCTTGCTTTCAAAATGCCTATCATTGAATTGCAAACTAAGACAAATACAGAGTTTTTTAAAAAATGACAATACTAGGCAGAAATGGAATAGACTGTCCAGTCTGAGGTTAACTTTTATGTAAAGAGGGAAGTAATTAACAGTCATTGAGCACTCACTGCCCGCTGGGCACTGTGCCAGGCACTTTGTATATTTTTACATAGGTTTTCATTAGCTATGAAAAGCTGGTCGGATTACCCCCATTTTATAAGAGGTAACAGCCTTGGAAGGGCTATATGATTTCCCCAGGGCCACGTGGTCAGCAGAATTTAAAATGCGGATGAGAAGCAAACTGGTCAACACCAGGGTTATCTGCCCACTCTAGCCTCCAGTGGTGGCTGCCGGGGGCCGTCAGTGTCTGCGGCCAGGTGTGCGTTCACTAGCAAAGGCCCCAACTGATTAGTTATGCCTGCCCTACACGTGGTAGTGATTAGCTACGCCTACTACAGACGTGGTACAAGTGTAGGCACGAATGCCATGTATTTAACACTTGTGGTTTGGAGATTTAGAAAGCCATTTCTCTGTGGAAATGTATTTGGGCTCTGGAGTCTGAGAAGGAAGAGAGTGAAAGAAGGAAGTGGGGAAGCGAGGGCGGCAGACTCTGCCACCAGGTGAGAATCATTTTCTGTCTAGGACCCCCAGGCCTTAAAAAAGCAGGTGCTTAGCAACCTGTCAAACTGAAGGCCACCTCCAAGTTCGAAATCACTCCTCTTACTAACAGTCTCGCAAGTAACAAAACAAATGAGAGCTGCAGTCAGAACAAGTGCACTTTTATTCTGAAGCACAACTTAAAAATGGAGAGACCCAGCCCCGTGTCTCAGATTGGAGCCAAGGTGGCAGTTGAGGTCTTGTGGCACCGACATCCTGGCCACCTGCTCCTGTGCTCTCTCTCAGGCTCAGGTGACCTTGATGGGACTCACAGGGCAGCCTCGCCCAGGGCTGCCGCCCTTCCTTCTCGAATAGCAGCCAGGCCAGAGGGAGGGGTGGGGCACTGAGGGCTTGCAGCTCTCAAAGCCTTGGCCCACGTGTCACCTCTGAGGAACCAGGCGTCCTGGCCTCCCAGTTTGGGCAAGTGACACTCCTCTGGTGTCTTTAGCATCACTGCCTGGGGGCGATCTATCTCTAACTTCCTGCTCTCTGAACTGAACACAGGGTTGGTAGGGCACACAGCACCTGCCACATTAATGCCCCCATCTGTGGGGAACATCCCAGCACCACACATGGGACCCTGTGTGCTTTCGACCTAGCAGCGCTTCTTTAGACCAGACAATTCTTCCTTGCGGGGTGGGGGTGGGGGCTGTCCTGTGCATTGTGGGATGTTTAGCAGTACCCTTGGCCTCAACCCACTAGATGCAAGTAGCAACCCCCAGATGTGATGAGCAGCTATGCCTCCCAGCACTGCCCTAAGTCCCTGTCAGGAGCAAAATTGCCCCTGCTGAGAACCTCTGCTGAGCATTTCCTCAGAGAAGTCGAGCAATTTTCCCAGTCACTTATCCAACCTCATGCTAAACACCCTACTGCTGTCCTTCTGTCTCGTGCAAGCTTCACAACGATCCAGTGGGATGGGAGGTGGGGAGGCTGGCGGGGTCCAACCTCTCCCATCCTACAGATGATAAAACCAAGGCTTAGGGTGGCTTAGCCACGTGCTTGAAAAGCTGACCTTTGTTAGCAGGGAATCCAGTATAATTGGACCCTTTTCAGCCACACACGGGAGGGACTTTTGTTGGTAAATGAAGCTGAGCAGGTCAGGGCTGCCACTAAGCCGCTGAATCGTGGGTCCCCATGGGCTCTTTTCCACCCTCCCACTCCCATCAAGAACACTGACCTGGGATCCCCACTGACAGAGCTGACAGGGAAGCTCAGCCTCTATTACAATGGGGCTCTGTTTCCTCAGGGAGCCCGGACTTGTGCTTTTGGGCCGAATGCAGCTTCAAAGGGTGTGGGGAGGAGTGATGGAGGCCTACATCTCATGAGTTTGGGGGGTCGGGCAGTGCTGCTAGAGCTCTTCTATTCAAGGTCAAGCGTGTCTACTTGTGATGGTAGGTGGACGTTCTCCCTTGTTTGGGGAAGGTACTCATTCTGTTTACACTCGCTGCCAACAGCCTTGCTCGTCCCTAGCATCTGTTTTCTGACCCGAATGCTCAGTCCCATCGAACTCAGTTTTCTCACCCTGAAGTTCCATAGGGCCAGTTCTACCGTCTACCACGTTTTGGGTTTGTTTCTTCACCTTCTCCACTTCTGAGCTCACTCACTCATCGATTCTTTTAAGGTCCCCAAATGGTCTCCAGTCCGATCTGCCTTTCCAATATCACAAGGACTGGCTGAAGTCACCAATTGCACTATGTGGCTCCCCTCTTTAAACTCTTCTGCAACACGAAAGCTGGACACCACACCCACAAAGAGATACAGGTTTGACAGGATATTTCTCTACACACTTACCTGCAGGTGCTGTGAATAGATCTAGGCAGCCGGCAAAGCCAACAAGGGGAAGTCACAAGACCTTCTTAGCTGTGACCAAACACCTTGAGGGAACGAGTCCCTGGGTTTGGGGGCTTAGGACCAGTGTCTTGGGGGGCGGCCAAGTCAATTGACATGACACAGTTCACAAAGACAGGTGAGCAGTGACTGAGGTTTTGATAGCTAGTGAGCACACCCACCTACGGATGCCTCCCCCATCTGGAGGCAAGAAGAGTGAAGGCTAAGGGAACAAGTCGTCCCAAATGAAGCCAAGCAAGCCACAGCCGCCAGCACCCTGAGACTGGAGGAGCTGGATGGCCCCCAGCACTGGTCACTCTGAAAAGGACCACTGGAGGCCTGCACCCATGGCCCTCAGACATCCTTCAAGCCTGGAATTGCCCACCGCAGTGGTCCCCTTGCCGTGAAACAACAGGCCTATAAAGTGAATGATAACACAGGTGAAGAAGGCACTCCCCTGGATATCCCACCACAGGAGACCAAAAGAGCAGCGTGTGCCCCTAAACACAGTGGTGAAGGCAAGTGTGAATGGGGAGGGTCTTAGGGAGGGCACAGGAAGAGTGCTGTTACTTTGAAGCAACTGCAACTAATGCTATGAAACAAAATGCCATGATTGAATGGAAAACGAATTTGCTATGTCAACTTTCACCAAAAGCACAATTTAAAAGTAAAATTGTTCCCCGGATTCCTCCTCAGATTCTGGGTAATGCCAAGGCCCCCGGCACAGCAGATGGAGCCCACTTCCCCAGCTTGTGCTGGGCATTGGTCACTTTGAATCCCTGGTATGGATCTTGCTCTCTGTTAACTGTGTTCGGATTCTCTTGGAAAGCCACTGGCTTCTCATCTCACCCAAGCCAAAGCCAACCAGAAGCTTCCTTTCTGGGCCACTGTAATTGGTTCAGAAAGGGCACCTGGCCTCCTGGGTTTGGTGAGGCGTTGGCTAGGGCTCACAGATTAGTGGGTTCAATGAGTTGCCTCCCACCTCCAATGGACTGCTCCAACTCCTTTGGAGGTCAAGGTGGTCAGCTTGAGAGTTACCACACCACTCTCTCGACCAGGAGAAGAAAGCCTGCCTAAGAATGTGTTCCTACAGAGGCCAACAGTTGCATCTTACATGAATGCTCCCTAGCTTTTAAGCCTCCAGGGGGACGCAGAGAATTGGTGGACCTCATGAATCCTCAATCAACCTGTGCCTGAAGCCGGACCTGCCCCGGGACTTCTCATTGGCAGGGAGGAATCAATGTCCTTTTTGCTTACACCATTTTGAGCTGGGTGCTAGGTCAAGTTCAAGTGAAAATGCCAGACACAAACCTTCCTCCTCATGTTGCCTCACTCGATCTAATAAATTCTAACTCCCATAGTCATGGCCCCTGCCCTTGGCATACCTTGGCTCGGCCTGCTCTCTGTCACCAGTCTTGCCTTCTTTGCCTGGCTAGATCGTACTCATAAGACCCACTTCTGGTATCCTCCCTTTGGCATGTCTTCCCTTAGGCTCTCCTCCTGATCCCAATTACTGTGTTCTGGGGGCCCTCTCACTAGCCTGCTTCCCACTAGACTGAGATGCACCTGAGGACAAGAATCGATGTTCCCTCCATCCCTCTAACCGCCAGCTTGCAGCTCCATGCTGGGCAGCCAGCTGGTCATGCGGTAAATCTTGGCTGAGCAGGTACTTCATCTCACTTAAACATCTTCCTTTGCCATTCAGATTGCAGCGACTGGCTTTGGTTTCAGCATGCACCAGACGCTCCCCCGAGGGAACCGCTGGCTTTTAAATGATTGGCTCTCTGAGGCCATTTCCCAGGAGCCTTACCACGGAGCAAGGAACAGCCTATGCCCAGTGAGGAGCACAATTCCATGAATCTGCATTCATCGGTGCCGTCCTCAGGGCCCTTGAGCCGACACCAGCTCCCGGGACTCAGTGATGGTTAGGCAAATTGAGGAGAAAGGTTGCATCTGAATCAATCATTTAAAACCAAGCTTGTAAGAACCCTTCTCTGGCCCCTGGAAACGGTGCTGCCAGTGAGGACATTCCACGGCACGTTGTGATCATCAGGATGGGAGGGCTATCTGGGTGGCAGTGGACTATTTGGCTTTTTATTCAGGAAAATGCGGCACTTTATTTAATTGTATCACAAACACTGTCTTCTTGGGAGAGGGGTTTGAAAAACAGCCTATGAGCAGGCTGACTTGTCTGCTCGCCCCTACCTCAACTCCAGCCGGGGGATTGCAAACGTACGATGAGGTCCCCTGACCAACTGGCTGCATGGTTCCTGCTACAAGAGGAAATTAATTTTTCTCCGAGGAGGAGGAGAACAGGCTGCCGGCTTCCGCCCGTCTCTGTTCCCTTTATGAAAGCACGCACCCTTTTCATAGCTAAAAAGTGAGGTTCAATAGAAAGTAAAAATTTATCTGCAAAGCACTGATTATATGCTTTGGGGGGTTTCCAGGGCTAGGCATGGCACCAGGAAAGCTTTTGGGGGTGTGGTGTGCGTGTGTCTACCGATTCTCTTGATGACAAATACCAATGTAAGTTTCTGTTCCTTTCTAGATAAAGGTAAGGTAGAAAGCCACTGGAGATTCATGCAGCTAATTCTGTGGGCTTTCTCCAACTACCCACGAGCTCTAAGTATTATCACAGGCTTGATTTCCAGGAGTGGTGCTGGTCCCTGGCATTTGTTCTAAATGTATAGCCTTCCCTGTTAAAGGCATGGCTCCTGGCGGCCATCCGTTTAACAAGGCAGGAGGAAATGGCTAATAGCCTTCCCACAGGGAGAGCTTAGTGTGTCCAGGGCCTGTTCTGCGTGCGTCTCCTATGTTGTTACCTCATCCTCACCCAGGGCACAGAGAGATTAAGTCACCGCTCGAGGTTACACAGCAAGCAAGTTGCTCAGCTTCCATGGAGCCTCAGGACCCTGGCCTCCGTTCGAATTCTCTTTCTGTGGCATGCCCAGAGGGGTGCCGGCTAAGCCTGCTGGTGGGGCAGGTCTGGACGGTGCCATGGCAACTGGGAAGAGACCAGGGCCACAGCCGCCTGAGGGCTTAAGTGGATCAAGTGGATCTCGGAGGATGGGAGCGAGGTGGAGAGGGAGAGGGGGAGTAAGGCAGCAGGCTGAGTGGACATCTATACAGCTTAATAGGCCACAGAAGCCTAAGGACAAAGCCCAGGCTGCTTAGAGGACAGCTGTGATCACAGGAAGGGCTCAAGGAACTGACAGTGGAGACCTACGAGGGGAGGAAGGTTCTGTGCCTTGGTTCACAGCAAGTCTGAGAGACCCCTATGAATACCTCGTCCATCCATAATCAAAGAGTGGTCCTCTTTGGGCAGGGAACAGGAGGTGTTTACCCATGAAAGGTGTTGAAGGCAACGCTCATGAGGAAGCAGAGGGTGGAGCCACACCCAACATAGCTAAGCAGGCCCTCCAGCCCCAAGGAGAGAGGGGAGGGGAGAGGGGGCTGCAGCTTCCAAGCCAGTTGGTGCTGTTGGCTGCCGAGTGGCTAACTCACCAACTCAGAGCAGAACTGCCCCAGAGCTTCTGCTCCCCTCTCGGGGGTAGGGGTGGGGGTGTGCACGGCCACCAGGTCTTTCTTCCCATGGGGTCCCAGGCCATTTTCAAGGCAGGGTACCGCAGCCAACCTGCCAGCTTAACCAGTGAGCTGCAGGGCTTGCAATATTGGAAGTGGAGGAACGGAAATCAGTAGCTACGGCTGCGACTGCCCATCCCAGTGCTGCAGTGAGACACCGCACACAATCACATGGACAAGCAGGTCCGTAGCTAAACGACATGCTGGGAAGAGGCAGCCCCGCTCACTGGTGGGCCACCGCGTCCAAGCTGCCCCTTCTCCTCATCTGCAGCATGGAAGGAACAGACACACGTCTGGGAAGAGGCACAGCCACACACTCCTTGGGAACAAGGATGATGAACTGTCATCTCCTGAATGTTGGACGTGTGATCAGGAGAGACCAATCCCCGGAGCAGGACATCGTGCCTGGCAAAGGAGAGCCGGTGAAAAGAGGAAGGACTGGCTGGCATAGTGGTGCCGCGACGCGGTGAAACATAGCAGGGTGTCGAGAGACAGGCAGTGCTCCCCTATGAGTCAGATGCGACGACAACAACAACAACAGAATGGAAAGGAAGTGCTGGAAGATACAGGCTTCTTTTGGGGGTGAGGAAAGTGTTCTGGAATTAGACAGTGGCGATGGCTTTGTGACTTGTGACTAAACGGATGGATTATACATGTTTACAAGACCAAATCTATGGTGTGTGAATTATCTATCTTTTTTTTTTTAATGAAGAAAATTAGTGAGAAGGTTGAAGGTGGGGGCAGGAGGGTGTATTTGTTAAGCTCTTGCTCTCATCCACGGTCCACCTGAGACCCTTTGTGGTCCTTCAACACGATCCAGGGGGGAGGGGGAGGGCATGTCTACTGCAGGGATTCGGTCCAGGAGGTAAGGCTGGTCCAGGTTCTGACAACCTGGGCAGGCAGAGTAGTTCTATCTGCACCCACAACCCTGACCTGAAGTCCACCTGCAAGATAATTGCTGAATGCAGCCAGTCAGCTCTCTTGCTTCTGCTGCAATATTGTATAAAGGGAGAAACTGAGGCTGAGAGGGAAAGCAGTCGGTTCCAGCTATTGCTGGTAAGTTGCAAGTTGGTTCCAATTCGGTAACTCCAGGCACAATAGCAGAAAACAGTGCCCAGTTAGACGACACTCTCTTAACTGTTGCTATGTGTGAGCCCATTGTCACAGCCACCTTGCCAATCCATCTCACCGAGAGTCTTCCTCCTCCTTGATAACATGTCTAAAACATGTGACAAAAAGTCTCACCATCCTCACTTCTGAGGAGCATTCTGGCTGTATGTCTTCAAGGCAGTTTGCTTGCTCTGCCTGCAGTCCATGGTACTTTCAATATTGTTCACAACACCATCCTTCAAGTGTACCAGGCCTTCTTTGCTCTTCTTACTTCCTGTCCAGCTTTTGCACACCTAGGAAGCAAGTGTAAACGCCATGGCCTGGGGCGGGGGCACCTTAGGCTCTTTGTCACTTGAAGGAGGTCTTGTGCAGCAGAATTTTTCCCAATGCAATCTGATGTGAGCTCTCTTCACTGCTGCTTCATGAGCATGGGCAGCCTTGGCAACTTCAATCTTTTCTCCATTTATGATGCCGCTTTGGTCCAGTTGAGGATTTCTGTCTTGTTTATACTGAGGGGTCATCCACAGTGGAGATGGCACTCTCTCATCTCCTACAGTAAGTGCTTCAAGTCCCCTGCAGCTTCAGCAAGCAAGGCTGTATCATCTTCAGAATATGGGTTTCTGATGAGCCTTCTTCCAATCTTGATGTCCTCTTCTTCATCTAGCCCAGCTTCTCAGGTGATTTGCTTAGCATACACATTGAATAAGTATGGTAAGTGGAGCACACCTAGCTTCATTTTGAACCATGCAGTATTCCTAGTATGTGGCCGAGGAGCCCCTGGCGGTGCAGTGGGACACATGTTAGGCTGCTAACCACAGGGTCAGCAGTTCAAAACCACCAGACTGTCTCTATTGGGACATCTGACTTGCTGTGCCCCAGTAGGTTAAACACATGGCCGTCCCCTTCAAAGTCAGGCAGTGCAGTGGGACAGGGGCTGGACCCATCTGCTCCCAGCTCCAGCACTGGGTACGAGGTACTAAGACATGAAAGGGAACGAATGAATGAACAGGGGCCAAATGGAAGAAAGCCGAGAGACAAGGAAGGAAGAAACACATCACCTTCCTCTGGGGTCTGTGTGTGGAAACAATACAGGATGAGAGTTCCCCGAGGTGGCGGGGCAGGCTGAAACCTGTGAGCAATAGATGTGGCAGCCTGGGCTTTGGAGAGAGAGCTGAGAACAGGATCTTCTTTCTGGCGACCCACTGACGTCTCTGCCTTGGGTTTGAAGACAAGGAAAAGGAGGACCAGAGAAAGGAGAAGGCATGGCCAAGGTCACTCGGGAAGAGAGTGCCTTAGGATGGTGGCCACATCGCTGCAGGCAGGACCACCCGGGGGCCCTCCCAGTCACAGCCAGAGCTCAGCGAGGCCCCTAGGCCTTGGGACCCTGATGTGGACCAGAGTCTGAGCATCGGGTGGCAGCGAACGCCGGTCTGAGCAACAGAGGCGCCTTCCAGAAACGGCAGCTGGCAGGAAGGCACGCCACCAGGTGCCCACTCGCCGCGCGCGCCAACAGGCAGCCGCACACCTTGCGTGTAGAAATGTCATGCATCACATGTCCACCAAGCTGTCACCCGGCTCTGATACTAAAAATGGCTCCATGTTCCCATCTTCACTCTTTCCTCTCTCTCCAAATAGAAGCGGCTCCAGCAACCCGTGCCCATAGGAGGGCGAGTTGCTGGGGTGCAGGGGGGAGGGATGGGGAGCTGCATGGCTCTCTGGCACTGCCAGGAGCCCAGCTCTGAGCCCTTGGGAAGAATGATCCTGACTGGCATCTGCATCGTGATATGACAAAATAATAATTTGTAAATTATCAAGGGCTCATGAGAGAGGGGGGAGCAGGGAGGGAGGAGAAAAATGAGGAGCTGATACCAAGGGCTCACATAGAAAGAAAATGTTTTGAGAATGATGATGGCAACAAATGTACAAATGTGCTTGACACAATGGATGGCTGGATCGATGGGTTGTGCTAAGAGTTGTACAAGCCCCCAATACAATGATTAAAAATGAAAAAGAAAGAAAGGCTTGGAGAACTGCTTCTGCAGACATTACAGCTCGAGAGCCCGACGTGCCACAGTTCTACCTGAAGCGCACGGCTCACCCCGAGTTGGCAGTGATCGCTTGGCCACCGGTCTGGTCTTGCTTTGTATTGGGTTGGGTGGGTCAACTGAGTAGATAGCCATGAAGTCAAAGTAAGTCTCGTAGCTAAAAGAGGTGTTTCCTCTTACTGATTGCTGATGTATTGGTTTGGCTCGCCCCATTACTACAGATAACTAATACATACTATTTGTCACCAAGAAATACCCAAGGTCGAGATAAAGTTAGGAAATACAGACTGGTAAAGAGGTGACATGAGTGTTTGTTTGGGAGGCGGGGGCTGGAGGGGAGGCAGCTGACAGGCTCATCACCCAGAGATGATCCTTTTAGGGTCCTATCAGAGGCCACAAGCTGGCAGGCAGTCCATGTAGGCTGACGTTTTTTCATTGGTTGCTAAGATTTAAAAATAAGAGATTTCAACATTTACATGTCTACTTCCATATTAAAAATGATAAACCACCTCCTGGAAGACTTGAGGGATAGAGCTGACCATCTGGCAGGGTGAGTGTCCCACCTGAGAGCTGTTCTGTCCTCTGAATCCTGACACAGGGACACAGTAGAATGTGACCACAGCTGACCCACGATGGACACATAGCATGAGTGGACACAGACAGGGACAGCTTATGGTGGTAACGTGCATGCAGAGTGCGGGCTGATGGTTGCAGCAGCATCACTTAGTCAAAGCAGGCTGATGCACTGAAGTATTTATGTAACTTAAAAAAGAAAACCTCTAGAAACAGCAAATGTATAAAAGCACTGCCTATTAGTAGTTACCAGGGGTGAGAGGGGGGTACAGTGATGGGAAAAGCACACAGATTAAGGGCAGGGGTGCATAGCCAGTGACTGGGAAGGCTGCCAATAACCGTACACATATAAGAGGTAGAATGAGCAAACGTGGTCCGATACATCTACAGCAGCAGAAAGACAGAGGGAAAAACGAACTGCGGAGGCTGCTTACGTACAAGCAAACACTAAATGGGTTTGGTTTCTTGGTTTAGAGGATTACGATGCATTTCGGTTACCGGGTCTACTCCTGTGTTCAGGACTTCTGCGACACCTCCTAGTCTGTTGCGTAGGGCCTAGGGTCTTAAAAGCTTGAAAGTGAGCATCAAGAGCACAATAGCTAGTCTTTCTGCATCGGGAACAACAGCAAAAGGAGAGGCAGGGAAGGTGCCCAGCTATCATTGGGACATTTGATCAAAGATTACACAGCATTCCTATCAGAAGGGGAAAACTACAGAACAGAATTTCAAATTCTTATGGGCTTTACAGATTTTCTAGAGCCATGGAGAGTGAATGAACCCCTGAAACTGACAGATGATCTTTAAACCTTAAACCAAAAATATCCCCTGATGTCTTCCTAAAACTAATGGTTTAAGTTAACTAGTAAAAATATCTGCCTTGAGCATTGTGTTCTTCTAAGAGGTATATGGGGTCAAATTGATAACACAACTTAAAAGATTAGACAGGGACTGGGAAAGGGCGTGTGGTGAGGGTAGAGTGAGTTAATGAGAAAAAAACTCAGAGAGGGAAGCTGACAATAGCTACCCCAGGAGAATGTCCTCAATGCCCTTAAAGGGTACATGTAGGAGCTGCTGCATTGGTATATGTTTTGCTGTGCATACTCTTACCAAGAACAAAATAAATACAATGTAAAGAAAAATACCCTACTATAAACTACCCAAGTTTAAGCAGCTCTGGCCAGTGCCCCCGGCCTGCTGGTCTTGGCGGTAGCTGGCTGGCGGCAGTGGCCTTGGGCTGACAGAAACGGTCTCTCTGCCCAGGGGCAGGGAGCCCATGAGACACTGATGTAGCTTTCAGCAAGATGCTCACATATGAAAGGAACTTAGAAACAAGAGTGGCCACAGGAGAAGCCGGTCCACCCCACCATGTAGTGCCCACCAGGACACACACCCTATGAGTGGGAGAACCGGCCCACCTTCCCCAAGGACTGAAACGGGGCAACTTTGTCTCTCTCCCTCGTTCCCCTCTTGGCTCCTCTCCTGTTCCGTTCACAGTGGTAGCCAACCAGGTAGAGTGCAGGGCTACTAGAGTGAGCACAGGCCGGGGCGGTCTGTGCAGTCAGGCAGGTGGTGCCTGGTCCTAGCTCCCTCCTGGGCTCTGTGGCCACAAAGTCAAACAGGTCTGCTGCTCCTTCTGCTCAGAGGGGTGACAACCCGGAGAGTGGGTACTGGAGGGGAGCTCAGGGGCTGCAGGACTCGTGTGGAGCACATGATCACAGACAGGTCATTTAACCTCTTACACTCTGAGCCACCAGGACTTCCACCCTACTTCCACCCCCCTGGAGACCCAGCTTCCCCATTGCCTGGTCCCAAGCCACTAATCTGAGAGACCCAGGAATCAGCACCCAGGACCACACCCCATGAAGGCAGAGCACCACCAAACCCGCCAACAGCATGGCCTCAAATGTCTGCTTTGGTCTTGAGACAAATGCCATCAACGAGTACCTGTGTTTAGTTCCAGGCAGCATCGTGCCTGTGAGACTCATCCTTATGGCCGCTGGTACTTATACTGGCCACTGGCCTCAGGCAAGTGTCCACAGCTGGGGAAGACCCCCTCCTGCGGACAGGTGCACCTTATTCTGCAGTGATGTATGCAAATGATTGATACTGGCTTTCCCTCCCTTTACTGTCACGCTGTGACAAGAACCATATCTACCTTTTCTCACTGCTGTGACCCGATCCTTGGGGCAGTGTCTAACATAGCAAGAACCCAATAAGTATCTATAGGCAGGTGCCTTTGTGGTGCAGTGGCTAAGCAGCCAGCTGCTTGCTAACTGAAAGGGTGGAGGTTCAAACCCCTCAGTGATTCCTTGGCAGGCAACTAAAGCAGCCAGCTTCTATAAGGATTTCCAGC
The DNA here is from genome assembly GCF_000313985.2 of Echinops telfairi. Classification (NCBI taxonomy): domain Eukaryota; kingdom Metazoa; phylum Chordata; class Mammalia; order Afrosoricida; family Tenrecidae; genus Echinops; species Echinops telfairi. Next base: position 41,092,340 of record NW_022103901.1, on the reverse strand, counting down.
CCTGGAGACCAACCTAGGGAGCAGTTCTGCTCTGTCGTGTAGGCTCACTCGGAGATGGGATCCACCCTACTGGCACAGGGTTGCGCTTTGGTTGGGTGCGGGTAGTGAGCGGGCAGGGAGCACAGAGCTCAACTGAAGGAAGGAAGGGGAGGGAGGGGGAGAAGGGAAGGGCAAGGAATGAATCCACTCTCAATGGCAAGGTCTGTTCCCATCCCCCACTTCGCTTGTTTCCCCCAGGCCTACTGGGTACATGCCCTCTTCCCCCTGAATCTGTCACCTTTCATTACGCCTCTAGGCTCTCAAACCATTTCTGCCTCACATCACCAACCAAGATATTTAGGTGCTATTAGGAATGACGAGCAGGCATCCTAAGTCTCAGGCTCTCTCTGGGCACAGGCTGCCTACAGAGATCCTAACTGCCCCAAGAGGGGCGGGCGGGAAGTGAATGTTACCAGCACACACTAGAGATAAAAATGACTCCATTCACGAAACGACTCCGCTTCCTTTGTGAAATATACACTGGCCAAAAAAGCCAGTGCCAGACAGAACAGAAAGTGCCAACGGGAGCCTCTGGGTGGGGTCCAGGGGAGCCAGTCCCCTGGCTGCCAGTCTACTGTGGAATCTCGGACTATAGGCATGCGCGGCATCTCCTCTGGGCCCTAGGCTACAGTGGGCGCCCGCCCCTCTGCTGACTTATACTGCAGGGACAGTAAGAAGGCAGGGACACAAAGCAGTATGTCTATTAAACCCCTACTATGTGACAGGTGGGGAGCACTGGTGGCTTGCAAATTGGACTGCTAGCAGAAAAATCAGCCGTTTGAAACCACCCACTTCTCCTTGGGAGAAAGATGAGGCTTTCTACTCCTGTAATTATTTCCAGCCTCAGAAACCCACAAGGGCAGGTTTTCTCTATTCTATTGGGTCCCTCTGAGTCGGAATTGACGCACTGGCAAGGGGTGAGTTTACATGAGGTGCCCGGTCCTGCTCATGGCACTCTCATACTGACCCCAGGCAGCAGGTGGCCAGTCACTGCGATTTACAGCTGAGAAAAACGAGGCACCAGAGTGTTCAGAACCTTGTGTGTCACATAGCTGGTACACAATGGACACAGGTTTTGAACCCTGACCTTAGAGCTCCAAGTGCAGAGCATTAGGGACACCCATCAGCAACACCACCGTACTACCTCATAGCCACAATGACAAGGCCAGGGGGCCCAATGGGACCCCTAGGAGCGAGGGTGGAAATCAAGGCGGTCTGCTCAGCCCTTTGAGTGAGCCTGGGCAGCAGTCTGGTTGCAAGAGAGTGGGAACTAAGATCGTGAAGGAGGGGCCTGTGGGGACTCACTGGGTGGGCGGTCCCCAGCTCTGCCTGGCCTTTAACCATGGATACTTGCACACCAGGTGTCTATGGGTAGACATTTTCCTCTAAGCCGTGAAATGAGACCTGGCTTTTTCTTGATAACCTGTTCCCTAACCCAGATGGGATTCTCCAGAGAAACCTTCCCACCAGGGTGTTATGGGTGTTTACAGAGAGGAATGGTTCAGCCTCTAGCACATGGAAGCGCTCAGGAAATTCCACACCTGCATCACCGGAAATATCAGGGAGGTGTCACTGGCAGCCACCACCCAGTCACCTGACCTTTCTCAGGGAAGCAGGGTAATCAGAGAGGCAGCATTTTTCTTAAGGGACCTGGGGAGGCAGGGTCTGTGAAGACTCCGGTTAGGTTACTTGCCCTCTCTGACCTCAGTTTACCCATCTGTAAGCAGAGATGGTTGGTTGTTGTTATGCACACCCAACCAGTCAAATCCATGGCTGTCCAGTTCATTCCAACTCCCGGTGATCTACAGAACAGAAGGCCACAGAGGTTTCCTGGGCCATGTCTCCAAGGTGGCGGACGGCCACATCTTTCTCCTACGAAGCCACTGGGTAGGTCTGAACCACTCACCTTTCTGTTAGCAGCCAAACGCTTAACCACTGTGCTACCAGGGTTCCTCATGCGCATGCAGGCTCCATAAATGTCGGTGCTCACAACTTGCCAAAAGGCGCAAGGCTCGCCATGAAATGGACTGACCCACGGTTAACCCTGGGCTCAGGCATGGCGAGGGCAGGGCCACCGCGCTTCCTTGTGCTATCCTCCGGTCGCTGCCCATCGGAGCTGATTCAATGGCACCCAATGACAAGGACTGCCTGTGGCTCCTCGGGTGCTTTTGTCACCAACAGACTACTGCAGGGGGAGGGGGAGGGGAAGAGTGGTCACAGGACTCAGGACCCATCTGGTACCCCCACCCCCACCCAGTCTAGCACACCCCACTGAAAGTACACAGCTTCTTCCCTTCAGCCCCTCTGGGTAAGCCAGGCTCTGGCCTCGTCCCTGGCCTCCCTCCTGTGTACCTGCTGGGGGCCTAGGCCAGGTAGGCTACCAGCCTCCATCCTTCACGGCAAACTCCTCTCTCTCGGCCTCCTGAGAAGCAGCCCTCAAGCAAATTCTAGCTGCTTGTTCCTGCTCTAGACAGTGGGCTGGGCTGGCAGCACTCTGCTGGCAAGTCTGCAGGCGGGGCACAAGTGGTTGGAAGGGAGTCGCTTGCCTCCCTCTGGGCGGGGGAGGAGGGGAGCTTGAAAGGGGTCTGCAGGTTTGGGGGCAGCCCCGCCCTGCTAGATCAGCCCAAGGAGAGAGGGCTTCATGAAAGTCCAAACCACCACTGCAGCAGCAGCAAGCCCCGGCCCTCCTGCTGCCAGTGCACTGTTCAGACCAAGGCTGCCCTCTCTCAGCCATCTCATGGGCTCCTGGGCAGACGGCCGTAACCTTTAGGGAAGCGAAGGTCGCTCCTCAGTGGGGTTGAAGTGCCAGTCTTTGGTTGGGCACCCAGCTGTCACTGAGGCAGTTCCTCCTCAGACCACCCTCCCGGGGACGGCCATGTCTGCACGTAGTAGCAGCCACGGTGGCCAAGTGTCTCGTGGTGGGTTTTCCTCTCAAGGAGATGCACACAAGGCCACCCCGTCCCGGTATCTTCCACGGGCCGGGGAGCACTCCCGCCGTGCAGAGAGCTGTATGCATCATGCACAGGGTGCTTTTTCCTAAACATGGAGGGAATCGTGACGACTCCCAAGTGGCAGGCCTTGAGAGAAAGCATCAGCCATCAGAGGGGACATGGGAACAGCCGGCAAACCGTGTCTCCATGCTGCCTCGAGCCCACTTCATCTCGTCCACCTTCTGATGAGGAAACCACTGCTCACGATCCCCCAGTTAGGAAGTGCCAGACTCACGTTCAGGTCTTTTGGTCTCAATCAAACCCTCCTGGCAAAAGAGGGACCTGGAAGGGGGGACCCGGTGGCCCTGGCTTCCGAGCACTGGAGTGTGTGTGTGTGTGTGTGTGTGTGTGTGTGTGTCCACAGCCCCCCCTGAAGGAGCAGGCCTCGGCTGCATACTGCTGGCCTGGGCAGCAAGGACTTGGAGATAAGGTCCCGCCCACATGCTGTCTCTGACTTTTATAGCGTCACCATCGTGTGGCACGGGGACTGCGCCCCGTACACCCCTCTCTGGACAAATCTGTCCCCAGCAATCCTCATTCTGCTGGCCACAGAGAGCCCAGAGCGTTCCCCAAAGCCTGTCGAGTGGATGGTCAGTCTGCATGCCAGTACCTCCTCACACGGGGTGGGCAGCCTGAGGACAGGTGGGTCCTGCAGTGGCCACAGAAAAGAAATAATCTAGAAAGCTATCATCCAAACCGTGCCATCAAGAAGGATGCCTTTGTTCTCAGAAACACTGTGCGGAAGTTTACAACAAGCAGGCGCTCACACCCATTGTTATCCAGTCCATCCCAAAGCCGTGTCCCTGGCGGCCGGCTAGACCTGCCCCACAGTCCCCAGGGCTGTCATCTCCCTGGGTCCCTGGTGGGTTGAAACCAACTGCTCTAACCACTTTGCCACCAGGACACCTTTCAAGGAGGAGTCAGGAACTGAGCAGGCTACACACGGGTAAGGAAGGCCCAGATCACAGGACCTTGTTTATGTCGAGCCACAAAGATGGAACCAGCACTCAATGGCACTCAATGGACCACGTGCTCAAATGGGTACGGTTTTGGCCTCTGGAGGACACTTGGCAATGTCTAGAGACATTCTGGGTTGGTACCATTGGGTGGGGGTGCTGCTGTCATGTAGTGGCACTCCCGCACCCCCCAGCAAAAAGAGTGATCGGTCCTCAGGGCTGCTGAGCTGACGGGAGGTCAGGCTGAAGGTGCTTGCCAACTTCTTACCACTGGGAATGGAGAAGGCAGAGTCCTGATGACACAGAGCTCCTGCAGTGCAAATGTCCTCGGTCTTCTCCAAGAGGCAAGCCCATCAACACCCCTTTCTGTTTTAAGCCAGCTGGGTCAATTCCACATGATTATGTGAACCTCGCATGCACAGTGGCAGCCATCAGAAACACACTCAGGCAAAGCCCCAAGGGAGACTGCCTCTCCCTTGGCTAGTTGGAGGGGGTGGAGGCAATCTCCTCTCCAATGTGCTCACCTGAGGACAAGACTGGCCTCATCCCTGGTAAATGGACTCACTGCCATCCAGTCAATTCAGACTTACAGTGACGCTATAACACCATAGGACAGGTTAGAACTGTCCCTACGGGTTTCCCTCTTTATGGGAGTAAAAAGCCTCATCTTTCTCCCACAGAGCAGCTGGTGGTTTTGAACTGCTGACCTTGCAGCGAGCAGCCCAATGTAACCCACTGCACCACCAAGGCTCCTTTTTCCTGGTTAATAGTCAGAAGGAATTTCAAGGGAGGCTTAATCCACATGAGGACTCTGTAAATGGAATTTGGGCTTTCACCAGCACCCATCGCCTTCTGCAAATGGGGAGCCCATACTTGAAGCTTTAATGCAGGGCCCAGGAGGCACACAGTCCATGACTCTGTGGGACTCCCTCTGAGCTTCTTCACCCCATCCTCAAGATTTGGATTCTGCCCTGGCTGACTGCAGTGTGACTGCTGCTCCACATTCCCGGGGGTGAGGAGTTCATTGAAGGGCACCCCCACCCCACTCCAGAAGGCTGTGGGTCCCTGAGAGCTGGGGATTCCCTCTGACCTTGCATTTTCTTCAACAGTGTCTCCCGAGTGAGCGCTTTCTATGTCTGTCTAGAAGATAGACAAAGAGTAGAGGGAACGCAACTACCAACAAACTCACACTCCGGGGAAGGACTTTCTCTGTCTCTGTCTCTCTCTCTCTCTCAGGAATGCACAAGAGCAAAGGAAGAGGGTCACAAGCTCTCTGCAGACTGCCCCCTCAACATCATGCTAGCCTGGGCCATTGCTGGCCTCCGGGGACACCGGCGACTGGGGCATGGAGTCTGTTACGAAGGTGTCCTTGACCTGGCAGGGCCATGAGACCTGTAGAGTTCAGTTTGAAATGACTGCTCCTCCAGACGAGCGGCACTTGACCTAGTGACGAAGGGGCAGAAGAGCTTCCTGGAAGGGTGGGTGTCAATACTGACATTGTACAAGAGGCCCGGACGCTCTGGGGCCAGACCTGACATCAGGCATGCCAAGAAAAACCCCAAAACACCATGAGACTGAAGCTGATGTGGTCGATCGAGCACACTGCAGGGTCACAGCCAGGGTCACAGTCCGCGTCAATTTCTGAACCAAACTTAACCGAAAACAACTTTCTGGCAAAGGGCCCTGGTTGCCAATAGGAAGATCCTACCTCTGATTTGTGTTAGGACTTGAAAGCTGGATTCTTTCCTGATCAGATTAATTAAGGTGACACTGACATATGGTTTCACAGCAATTAATGAAAAACACTATTTATTTAAGGTTCTAGGCTCCCTAAGAATAAAAATCCCACGAGCCAGTGAGCAGTAACTGCAGATCTGTAATAAATAGAATGATAATTGGTGCCAGGTAAACCATGGCAGGGAGCATGCTCCCCACTTGCAGCACCCTTCAAGTTTACAGGATCCTCTGAGCGCACAGCAGGGCATCCATCTGAGTGGGGCTGGGCCTCCCGAAGGAAGTGGCCTATGCGCCGCATCAAATCTCTTCAGACCCTTCCCCAGACTTCTGAAGAAGGACTGTAGCCATACACAGGTAGTAAGGAAAGGGAGAAGTCATCAAACCCCTGAGGCCAAGGTTGTCGTCCCCCCCCACCACCACCATCGGCCTCAGTCTGCACTGCTTCTTCCCTAGGGCTCTACAGGAACACGTGGAGGAGGGTGGGGTGGGTGGAGATCGGTGGATATGAGTGGAGGTGGTAGAGGTAGTGGAGAAGGGTGGAAAGAAGTAAATTCCTTCAAATCAGGGAGAGAAAAAGCACAAGACACAACAATCGCTCTACACATCCAAACGATAACTTGCTGCTATCAAATTCCCAAGCCAGAATGTCAGCCCTTGGGAGGGAGATTTTGTCTCGGCGATGCCGTGTGAATCTGACTTGCACCCTCCCTCAGGGAACATCACTATAGTTGAAAAGCCAAACGCTGCCACTGAGTCTATTCCAACTCAGCAACTCTATGGGACAGAGTAGAAGTGTCCTAAACCCTTTGGGAGTAGAAAACCCCCCTTTTCCCCCAGGAGAAACCCTACTGTGCTTGAGTGTATTCTGACTCCTAGCAATCCTGCAGGGCAGGGCAGGACTGTGCGATAGGATCTCCCAAGCGGTAACCTTTATGGCAGATGCCTGCCACCGCTTTCTCCCGGGTATCAGCAGATGGGTTCGAATCAACCTTTTGACTAGCAGCAGGCACTTTAGCCCTGCACCACCAGGGCTTCTGGTGGAAGACTCAAAACCAAATTCATGGCGAAGCAAAAGGTAACATCTCTTTCTACTGTGCATGCTGCTGACAGTATGGTCTCTCTGGTTCTTGAGAGAGAAACCAAGACAGGGAGTCGACGTGAGCATCCCACCTCCCCCTCTAGACGACTTCGCAAACACCAAGGCCTTCTCTTCAAGCTTTCCAGACAGCGAGTCCTGAATGCCCTGTTCAAAGCACGGACACACACTGACTCACCCAACAAATGTATACCTACACCCGCGCTCACACACACATGCACCAAACCAAGCCTACTGCTGTCAAGGAACTATGACTCACAGGAACCCCAACTGCCCCAGAGTTTCCTAGGCTGTACGTTTTATGAAGTTCACTGCCACAGCTCTTATGGGGGAGTAGCTGGGGGCTGGACACACTGACCTTTGATTAGCGGCTGAGCTCTCAACCGCTGCGCGTCAGGGCTCCTTACACACACACTCCTACAATTTCCTCAGCTCGAATGCTCCGTTACTTCACACTTGAAGCTGAGAAGTCTCTGCTTTGGTAACTTTCTCAACTTGCCAGAGACCCACAAATCCCACACTCTGGCCTCCGAAGCTCTCTGTATTGTCTGGGAATATCATGGTGCCAACATCAGTGGCCCATGGCAGTCTGACAGCAAGTGAGGTGTCAATGAAGCAGAGGGCAGAATTCCCTGGCGGGAAGATGGCGTGGAAACAGGTCTATGTTGAAGTGGATGTCTATGGGCCTGGACGATGTGGTGGGTGGGAAGCTGTGAGGAGAGGCCCACACTAGCTCTACAGTAAGACCAAGCAAGTCTTCACCACCACCACCCCCCACCCCCCACCACCCCCACCCCCCGAGCCACAGCTTCTTCACCATGGAGGACGATGACAGTGTGTAGCTCATGAAGAGGTGGTAAAGACACTGCACATCTAGTGCCTGTGGCCGAGGCTCCAGGTGGTTATCTCATGGCCAGGCGCTGGCAGAGTTCACCTCCCATTCACAGACAGAGGCCCATTTCCCAAGCATCCCTTGCTGTGAGAGCCTGACTGTGTGAATTTAGTTTGTCAGTGAAGCCAACAGGAAGGCTGCTGGGGGCCTTCAGGTGGAGATGTTCCTTCCTCAGGAGACAGAGATGCAGGGAAAATTCTCCCTCTTCCCAGATTCAGACACTGTCTTGTAATGAGGTCCCATCCAGTGCCCTGGGAGCCGTTTCCTGGCAGGAGGGGAAGCCCTTCCCACAGCACTGCTGTCACTGAGCTGCTCAGCGCTTCATTCCACACTTCCAGTGACATGGCTAGAAGCCTTCCTTGCTAAGTCATGAAGTCATCTGTCATCTGTTACCTGATGCTGAAAACATTCCTAATGTAGTGCTTCCACCCAAACTGGCTGCCATCGAGTTGATCCCTACCCTGGGGCTCTGAAGGAGAGAGGAGCACCGTCCCACGGGTCTCCCGGGCTCTTGTCTTCAGGAGAGCAGGCAGCTACTTCTTTTCTATTTTGGTAAAAGGTCATTTTATTGGGGACTCTTACAGCTCTTTATAACATCCCATACACCAATTGTATCAAGCTTATTTGTACATATTTTTTAAACATTTACTTTCTATTATTTTCTAAACATTTACTTTCTATTGAACCCTTGGTATCAGCTCTTCTTTTTTCCCTACCCCTCCTCCCACCATCGTGACCCCTTGATAAATCATAAATTATTATTATTCTCATATCTTACACTGACCACTGTCTCCATTCCCCCATGGTTTCTATTGATCGTCCCCCTGGGGTAGTAGTGGTGGTTATGTGTTGATCATTGCGATTGGTTCCCCTTTCCTCCCCTCCTTTTCCCACCTTCCCCCTACCTTCCTGGTATGGCTCCCAATCCTTTTCTTGGATTCTGTGTGTTGTGAGCTTTTATCTCTTATCTGTACCTGTGTACATGGCACGGGTTTAGCCCGCAGTAAAAGTCAGACCTAGGGTCATGATAGTGGGGGGTGGTTAGGAAGTCTCAAAGAACCAGAGAAATAGTGTGTGTTTGTTGGTGCTATACTTCACACTGGTTGACTCATCCCTTCCTTGTGACCCTTCTGTGAGGGGATGTCCCATTGTCTACAGATGGGTGGGGGTCTCTGCTCTGACCCCCCTCGTTCTCAACA
>NW_022103901.1:41076535-41083017 GCF_000313985.2 Echinops telfairi | reverse complement strand
GCTTAGCCCACCATGCCACCAAGGACTCAATATAGCATTTGATATGCAAAACTTTACTAGATGGAGTCCATTTCTATGTGAAATCCAAAATGGAGACATCCAAAAGAGAACAATGGCCAACTCCCAGCCCGAAAATGCCTACGGAAAGCATACTCACGACTCCAAACACGTGCCCACTGACCTGTAGAGGCCCTACAGGACTCAGTAAAACTGCCCCAGCTGCCAGCCTCCAAGCTTCTCTTCTGGAGTGGCTGCTGGTTTGGAACTGCTTGCTTTGTGGTCAGCAGCCCAACACTCTATCAGCAAGGTTCCTTTCCAAACCCAGAGGCAGTGTCAAATGTAATGCCACTTGGGGCCAACTCCCCGGGAGGGAAGAAGGGTTGATGACATAATGAGATTGGTACGGCTCCTTGGAGGTGCTGAGGAATAATACCACTGGCCTAATTCAAGACTCAATCAGTGACCACTCTTCTTCAGTAGGAATACAACTCAATATACAGGAAAACCCAAATCTTTACAACTAGTCCAATGGGTCCAATGATAAATGGAAAAAAGTTTGAAGCTGTCAAGAATTTCGTCTCGTTTGGATCCATGATCAATGCTCATGGAAGCAGTAGTCATTGGGTAAATTTCTGCTGCATAAGACCTCTCGAAAGTATTGAAAAGCAAGGGTGCTAATTTGAGGACTGAGGTTCACCTGACCCTTATGCTACGTTGTTTTCCATGGCTTCACATGCATGTGAAGTTGAACATCGAATACAGAAGACTGCAGGTGAGGGGATGTATCTGAATTATGGTGATGGTGCAGAATGTTGAATGCCCCATGGGCTTCCAAGAGAATAAACAGCTGTCTTCACACACGTACAGCCAGGCTGCTCCATGGAGGCAGGATGGTGACACTTTGTCTCGCGTACTTAGGACGTGTTGTCAGGAGAGACTAGTCCCTGGAGAAGGACATCGTGCTTGGTAAAGTAGAGGGAGCCAAAAAGATAAAGGTCCTCGGCAAATGGATGGACACAGTGACTGCCACGATGGGCTCACACAGAGGGGTTGTGTGGACGCCATTGCAAGATGGCGCCGGACCGCGCCCGCATCGTCAGAGCTAAGCTGTAAACAAGCTTGTTGCGCATGCGCTGCCAGCCGCTCGCTACGCGTTATCAAATTGCACCAATCCTGGTAGGACACGTCACCGAGCAGGGTATTTATACCCGGGGTTTTAGGAGCTTGGGGTCTTCCGCTGCTGACCTCGGAGCAAGAGGCAGCTTAAATAAACTTCGCAGATTGCATCTACCAGAAGGGTCCTGACCATTCTTGTCTCGGTCCGTGTTGCGCCGTGTCATCCGCGCGCGACAGGGTTGGAACTGACTCCTAACAATATGCTTCCACTCAAACCAAGAATGAACACAGCACCACCCGGCAGCAATCCACTGGCAAGGGCATAACTGACCAAGGGCTCTGGGGAGTCACTCTTAGAAAGTAAAGCGGGATACTAAGTGCTACTCCCTGAGTACCCACAACCAAGGCCTGCGCAGAGCTCCCCAAGCAGAAGAGCTCTCGCCTCACCAAGCCCTTGCTGAATGACTCTGAGTGTCTTCAAGGAAGGCCCTGCCTCTCCACCAGCCTCTGATCCTTGAGGACAAGGGCGTCCTGTTTTGCAGAACTGCTAAAAATTGGGCTCACAAACCCCGGGACTGTCAGTGCAGTTGTCAACGCCTGGAAGTGACCCCACACAACAGAGGCTGTTCTTGCCCATCCTCTCTATAGAAAGTGGTCCACAGGGCTTCTCTCCCAAGGCTGCTGGGGGTAGGGGTCCTTTGAGTTAGAAGCCGAGTACGTAACCATTGCTCCGTACCAGGGCTCTTTGAGGATGGCTCCACCCTGTTCCTTGTGCCCTCGTGGCAGCTGGTGTGCAACCTTTCATAAAATAGATGCTAAATAAAGGTTCTCAAACATCTGACCTTGCCCAGAGACGTTCCATTAAAGCAGGGGAGCAGCAGCTCCAGCGATCATTGAATGGAACACTCCCACGCCAAGGGCTGTGCAGAGCCTCTGCATGCCACCACACCCACTCTGCCCCTCCTGTCTGCAAAGTGCCCACAGCCGCTGCCCCCAAGCCCACAGACTGTGGGATGCAAAAGGGGTTTGTTTCCCCAGGTTGTCTCCCCCAACTATATATATGCCAAACCTAAGACGCTGCTTGCTACACATGGTAAATGACTGTACACTTGAAGGTCAATGCAAGCTGCTTAGTTATTCTCCCTAAGGGTTATCAGCCACCTAGAGCAATCAGACTGTATAGTCTGTCCCACCCTAAGTAGGGCCCATTCCCTTGATAAGGACAGTGATCGTCTCACTGAAGGAAAGCCCAGAGAGAAGGTCAAGCCCACTCAAGGATGACGAAGGTAGGTTGCCATCTTGAGTCTAGGGTCCGCCCATCTTGTCACACGTGTACCCCTAATCCCTCCCTTTCTTATTATGTGGATACCCCTAGCTCATCCTCTTGTTGTGATGCGTATGCCTGTTGTACAGCCTGTGATGTATGTGGTTACCTGTAATCACGCCCCTAAAAATATACAGGCCTGGGTTAGAAATCAAGAGGATACGCTCTCTCCTCCTTCCTCCTCACGCTGTCTGCATGGTCCTGGCTGCTGAGATCCTGGCCGTTCCAGAGGTGAGCATGCTATCATAAAATGTGTCTGACTCCCTTATTTTACACTCTCTCCTAGCTTCCGTGACTTTATTAGGAACTTTATATACTATAACAATACAATTGCACCTATGAACCCTGTAATATTGTTAGAGGCTTGCTACTCTAACAGCCAGCTGTAAGGCTCAGGGGTGGGAAGCTCAATGTCATGTTCTGTTCTCCCCTGACTCTAGTGTGTGCCTCGCATGTGGCTGTCCTCATTAGCTGCTGTCAAGGAGGCCCCCATTGCATGGTCCTATGCTTTCTTGTCCGAGTGCACACTGGGTCCCTCTGATCTGTGGGGATGGCCAGGCCTTTCTTCCTAGTCCAATGTGGTCTTCAAGCTCCTGTTTGGCTGTGCATAAAATGCTCTGGCCAGATTCAAGCTGGGGTCTTTATTAGTCAGTTTGGACACACCGAGAGGTGATAGCCCAGAGACGACTCCTTGCTGCTTGTGAAGAGAATCACAGTGAGGTGTCCAGCCCAGGGGTGGAAAGCAGATCTGTTTGGTCTTTGCTTTAGTTTGCAGGCAAGTCGCCTGTATCCACCTTTCCCAGGCACCTGGGCACTCCAGACAAAAGCTAGAAGTGACTGTGTGAGAGTCTCAGAGGGCCAAGGGGCTCGGTGGGGCGGGTGATGAAGAACAAGGCAAGTGGCTCATGCTTTCACTTACGTGCAGCACCAGGGCCTGCTGGGGGGGAGGGGGCGGCAGCAGCTTGGACACAGAGCAGCCCACAGCTAGCCTTCATGCCCCCCCAGGGTGCAGGAAAGCCTGGGGGACCTTGTTCATTGGGACGCGCTAGCTTTCTGCCTTAGCCAGGCTGCCATCTTACCTCTGTCACTCCTCTGAGTGGGAAGTCCGTGGATTTTCTTTCTCTGACAGGTTTCCACAGAACAGAAGCTTCTCAAACCTAACTGTGCAGCCATGTCATCTTCCCCGGCTGAACCAAGCCCCCACTCTCTGCATGGCCACGCATTAAGCAGGCAGAGACAGAGCCGCTCGCAGGTGGAAGGAAAGCACAGGTCCAAGGGTAACCAATCCTGGACGAGAAGAGGGAGCCAAGGACGCAGTGAAGCCTGAAGACCAAAGATATCTCCGCCCTCCCAACCACCTGAAGCCCCCTGCAGCCTACAGAGAGCCTGCGATCTATTATTAACCAGAGAAACCCCGGATTCCCCAGCACTGCATGTATAAGTATACTCAGCTAGAGAAAACCTTTAAAGCTCGCTGACCTGGCTGTGTGCTTTCCAATTTGTGGCGGATCTCAAATATTGAATGGGTCTTCCTGGGAGATCAAGACACACGGCTCTGCATACTCTAGGAAAAGGGTGCTATTCTGAAGGAAAAACGGAGGAGGGTGTGGGTACGGTCTTGTAGAAACAAAGCAACATTTTCACAAAGAAGAGCTCATTAGTTTTGCTATGCGGATGGAGCAGTATATAATAGCCAATGTTTCTGGTGGCTAAAATTGAAGGCTGCAATTAATCCCAGGCACAGGACTGACTCTGGCTATGCTTAAACTGAAAGCACTTTTCAAAGGAAGGACCAAAGGATTCAGAAAACAAGTGAGCGAGGGAATTACATAGAGGGCAGGAGACAGAAAGCCGAATTTAAGCAAAACTAGTCAATAGAGCAAGTTTTAGAATTCTCTGTGTTGCTGCTTCCTTAATTAACTTGTCTCTGGTTAATGCCTAATGGCATAAAAGCATAGCATGTGCCAGAATATAAAGGAAAAAAGCCCTAACATTGGGAAAACTCTATAGACACCCAACAACTTTACTTTTGTTACGGAAGCTAGACAAGCGCTGCCAATTCCTACCGTGAGCTGCAAAAGACACCCCTGTCCGCTCGCCAGCCTTGGGAGTGTGCACACCAAGCGCATGGCCGCCAGGCCTGGCAGCTTTTCATCATCCTCATTCCATCCCGTCAAGAGACGGCATTTCTTACTAGCACCCTTTGTCAAAAGATCATTCCAGACGCCTTCCTCAATAGCACTGAAGAATGTCCAACAAGCGTGTGAGTGGATCCACTCTGAGCCCTGGTGTTTAGGACGATGTTTTCCATGTGGTCCCTCAGGACGGGTTCTCTGGACTGATGGAAAACATGACTGAAATGAAATGTGCGGATGGTGTACACCGAGACTCTTCTACAGACAGAGTGGGGTCACCAAGTACTGTACCTGCACTGACAACCTTCCAGAGTGGAACTGCTTCAGTCGGACGCTCAGGTTTTGAGGCCTTGATGGACAATGTGTGCAAGGTGGTTGGTCCCAGCATTTATAGAGAAGATACTACCATGGCTACAGGTGTGCCCTTGGTCTGCCTTTTAGTGATGCAGGAGACCCACCCATCAGGTAAGGTCTTAGTCAAGCTGGTGTTCCCTTTAGAATGAGGGCACCTGTTTCGCTGTTTCTGAAGAGTTTGAATCCATCCTACTCAGTAACATGGCAATTACCAAGCCAGGTGCTTCTGTAGGCCTTGGGTTCTCGATCTAGAAAATGGGGATAACAAGTGTCCCTGACTTCACAAGGCTATTGTGAGGATGGAATGAGATTTTCTATAACACACAAGGAGTAGTGAGAAGCTTGTTATCTTTAGCATCATTAATGTAAAGAAAACCAAAATCCTCACAATTGGACCAATAGGTAACATGATAAATGGAGAAAAGATTGAAGCGGTCAAAAATTTTGTCTTGTTTGCATACACAATCAATGCTCATAGAAGCAGCATTCAAGAGATCAAGCAACACATTGCATTAGGTAAATCTGCTGCACAAGATCTCGTCAAAGTGTTGAAAAGCAGGATGTTACTTTGAGGTGCATAAAGGAGACTAAGGTATACCTGATTCGAGCCAGGGTATTTCTGTCCATCTCATATGGACATTGAATAAAGAAGACCAAAGAAGAATTTATAATATAAATGATGGTGCTGGAAAAGAATACTGAACGAACCATGGACTACCAAAAGAACAAACAGATCTGTCCTGGAAGAAATACAGCCAAAACGCTTCCTAGAAGCAAGGACAGCGAGACGCCCCCTCTTGTGCTCTGGCGTGTTATGAGGCTCTCCCTGAAGAAGGGCATTATCCTGGTAAAATGGAGGGACAGTAAAATGGAAGGCGGCCCTGGATGAGCTAGACTGGCACAGTGGCTGCAACATGGTGCACAAACACAGCAACAATTGTGAGGATGGCGCAGGCCTGGGCATTGCTTCCTTCTGCTATGAACAGGGTCCCTGTGGGCTGGAACCAAGCAACAACAAGCATTCCTTTAGATAACTGTTTCCCAAAGTGAGCAGTGGGGTCCCCTGAGGAGTTGCAAAAACAAATTCCTGCACTTTGTCCTGGAATATAGACTGGAGTAAAAAAGCCCAGGGGGACGGTGAGTACAGTAATTTGTTTTATGCAAAAAGGGGGCCCAAAACCAGACCAAATTCACTGCCATGGAGTCAATGCTGACTCACAGTGACCCCAGCCCTCTGTGGGTTACGAAGACTAACTGGTTTCGGGAGTAGAAAGCCCAGTGTTTCAGCCTTGGAGCGGATGGTGGTTTCAAAGTGCTGACCATGCAGATCGCTATCCAACTTGTAACCACTACACCACCTGGGCTGGCAAAAAGTGGGCCGTAGGCCAAATAAGGTTAGGAGGCTCTGCTTGGGATCCGTATTCATGTTGCACCGTCCTGAAGGCTTTGCTGTTTCCACTATTTTTTACTGTGTTTGTTTCCCATATTTTTATGTTGACACTACTGTCTCTCTCTAACTTACATTGATTTTGGAAGGAAACTATGTCTCTGCC
>NW_022103901.1:41068573-41076435 GCF_000313985.2 Echinops telfairi | reverse complement strand
AAAAGACAAATGACAGGGGAGGGGGGTGGGTTAGGAAATGAGGAGCTGATACCAAGGGCTCAAGTAGAAAGAAAATGTTTTCAGAATGATGATGGCAACAAATGTACAAATGTGCTTGACACACTGGATGGATGGATGGATTGTGATAAGAGTTATATGAACCCCCAATAAAATGATTTTAAAAATAAATAAAAGACAAATGCCAACTAAACACAATAAAAACAAAACAACACCATTAAACTCAAGTGTGTTGCCTGCCAAAAGCAGGGCATGCCCCCTCCCCACCATCTTGTTTTAGAACAGACCAGACCTGTTGCTGTGGTGCCGATGCCGATCTGGGGGCCGGCATGTGCGCCTGAATATAAAGTTGCTGCACAGGGTTTGTCAGAAGCAGGTTGCCAGACCTTTCTTCTGCGGCACCTGTGAGTGGACTCGAAGCTGCAGCCTTTCAGAGCGCACCGCGTGCACCACCCAGAGGAGCGGACGGGAGCTGGGCGCTAAGAGGCAGCATGCTGGCACTTTTCCTCCGTGTCCTCAGAGTCAGGAGACACTGCAAAGGGAGGGAGCGTGTTCCTGCCTGAACGGTTCTTCTGGAACATTCCGTTTTATCCTCTGGGTGACACTGTTCTGGACCAGAACCACCCAATGAAGCGCCTGCAATGAGGCGATGTTCTGCATCCGCTCAAAACGGCGCCCACTCTCATGTGCGGCTACTACGACCTTGAAACAGGGCTAGTGCCTGAGAAACCGGCTCTCCGTTTCCTCGTTGTGGTTGCCGCAGCCACAGTGGCTGGCCACATGGTGGAGAGCACAACTGCCCTGCGGACACGCACTGGTCGACCCTCCCAACTGTCCTCCCAAGTCTCGTTTCTCCACAACCGCATCGTCTGTTCCTTTGGGCTGTATGCTCCTGCCTGCCTTTGGGGGGCATCCAGCAAACCTGGAAGTGACTTGTCTTCCAGATCTATGTATACTTTGTGGAATAAAACACATTTTTTCCAAGAAACTGAAGAAAAAGAGTGCACATTGGTTCCCGGGTCTTCAACCAGCCACCTTCTATCCCATATCATTTATGCTTGAACCAATGCAGCAAAGAATTTCTAGAATGCTGCCCACACAAGCTCCAATTGTGCTCTTGAGGTAACCAACCCAACAGCCCTGGGAGCTGATAAGAGAAAAGGAACTTCAAGCAAGAGGGGCTGGCTCACACCCCCCAGTGCCGGGGTGGGATGGGGGGTGGGGGCAGCCTGCCCCGGGGCGTGTGTGTTGCCTGGGCATGCTGGGGGCAGGCCTGTGGCTCGCTGACATTTGGCCCCGTCCTTGGAGCACGTCCAGGACCGCTCTGAGGACAGGGAGGGACAGGGAGAGAGTGGCATGAAAGCCCTCTGCCCGCGGTGGAAACAGTCTCCCAGGCAACGGCATCCTCGCGGTGTCCGTCTCATTTCATAGCGGACTTTGCAAAGCTAAAGCGCCAGGGCGCTTCGTGGGGTGAGCAGGAAGAGAGGCCCAGGGGAAAGGGCACGGGACCTCTCCAGTGGCATCGCATTTTCATTTCGCTCGAAATCACGCTCGCGCCTTCACTTTTTACACCCGCCCGCCAGGTGACACCTCCCAGCTTTCTGATGACGAGAAGCCCAATCTGAAGGGTTCTCCGAGAGGAGATTTTTGTTCGTTTGGTTTGTGGGAAAGGGGGAAAGAGAGAAGAAGATATTTGAAATGTCATATCCAATTTGCTTCTTAAGGAGAGCTGAGCGTACCGGGAACACACAATCTCATCTGACGCTTCCTAAATTGTTCTGCTGTCCGGCAGAACGTGTCAATGAGAATGGCCTGCGGGCTAAGATGAAGGAGCCCTGGTGGCGCAGGGCTTATCCATTGGGCTGCAATCCACAAGGTCAGCAGTTCAAATCACCAGCTGCTCCGAGGAAGAAAGCGGAGACTTTGGATAACAGTAAACAGTTACAGTCTTGAGGCCGTTCTACCCTGTGCTACAGTGTTACTGGGAGTCAGAATTGACTCGGTGGCCGTGGGTTTGGTTTGAGTCTGGTTGGGGGTAAGATGGTACAAACTCAGCTGCACATGAGAATTCAAGGGGTGCAGCTGCGAGTTCATACCTGTTTCTATTTAGCACGTCCCCTCCACTTGTATCTGCTACCGAAGACCAAGCCTTCTCCATAGGAGAGGTCTTCTGCCATGGGTCAACTCCCTACAAAGACCAATGGGCACGGAGCTCAAAGGCTTTTCACAGAGTCTGAAGGCATAAGAACAAAACCTACTGAAAACCATTGTGACACAGAAGTCAGGGTTGGAAAGACTGGCAGGCGCAGACAGGTGATTTGGGAATTGGGGTTCCCGGTTAGGAGGAGAAAAGGGAGCAACAATGAGGGTAAGCAGGCAGGACTGAGAGCATCAGCCAGTCTAAGCTGATGGCCATGTCACCTGCCCAGCAGGCAAAGGTCTCACTAGCCTCAGACACTGAGCCCCCAACCAAGAGTGGTCATCTGTTACGGGCTGAGCTGTTTCCCCCAAAGATGTGTTATAAACCCTAACCCCTTTGGTGGCTGGAATCCTATTTGGCAATGGCTCCTTTAGGTTTTTTCATGAGCAGAGTTAGAATACAATGTGACTTACTTACACGGCTCTCTGGACAGAGAAAACGGCAGGGAGAGAGCAGAGCTGGGGGCGAGAGATGCCACCCCCAGAAGAAGAGCAGAGACTTCCAGAGCTGCACCCAGAGTGGGGACCTCCAGCCTCCTAAGCCATGAGCTTGGGTGTGGCAGTCAGTCCCTGGTGACAGTTCTGCAGTGGCAGTTTCTCAGGTTTGCTTCTCAGGTACTCATGGTCCCTGCCTCTGAACAGAGCTGCCCGGGCCTTCACTGGGGAGCTGCCTCATCTTATTAATGTGTGTGGCTCCCAGCCCCAGAGGTGGCCACACCTGGACTCCATCCCAAAGGTCCCAGGCCGCCGCAGGTTCACGGATGGGCTTGTGAACCCACGCAGGCCAGTGAGAGCCAGGTGGAGAGGCTGGCACTGTTGGGGACATGTTGAGGAGCCAGCAAGGACACCACACTGGGAAGACAGGGGCTTCCTGACCCAGCACTTCACCCAGGGAGCCACGCCTGGCAATGACCGACCCTGGATAAGCCAAACCAGCCCTCCTGGCCACACACAGGTCACCATTGGAAAGCATGCCTCCCTGCTCCCTCCCTCCCTCCTGACTGCTGGCTACAGGCCTCTCAAAGCGTGGCACCTGGGGGTGGGGGTGGGGGAGCACAGCTTGCTAAGTACAATAGGCTATCATCAAGGGGCAAAGCAGCGCCGCAAGGCCACGCTGCTTGGGCTTCACGCAGCTGAACCGACGACAGGGCTCACCTGGTAGACGTGGAAAGCGTTGGCAGCCTTGCCCCGGAGAAACACAGATGGGATCCACACGTTGATCAGCGCCCGGTTTGATCTGGGAGGGAAAGAGCACACACGGTCATTTCCATGTAACACAACAGAGAGAGACATTTTTCACTAACCTAACCTAACCCATAGCCACTGAGTGGATTCCAACTCACAGTGACCCTGTAGGGCAGGGTAAAGCTTCCCTTGTGGGTTTCTGAAGCTGCGAATCCTCATCATTGTCCTCAAAGCTAAACCGATATGGGGTCACCTTGACAAAACCATGGGAAAAGGAGACAGGAACCTTAGAGGCAGTGAGTTGATGTGAATGGCGGGGGGTGGGGGGTGGGGAGAGAAGGGTTACCCATCCGGAGTGGACATGCAGACATGGCTGCAGGGCACATATTCTGAGATCTACGTTCCCAACATTGAGTAAAGAGATTTTAAAACAGAAGAAGAAAACCATTTTCTATTTTAAGTGGTATTAATTGCACACCGGCAACTTATGGCAACGAGTTTTAATTACACTTGGTAGCAGATTATGGGCCAGTCCCCAGATAGGCTGAGAGGGAACTTGCTTGAATGACATTCAGTTTTGTTCTAAAAGAGCAAGAGCACCTTTGAGGTCTCACCAGCTGAGGATCTTCGCCCTGTTTCGTCTGAACCTGCTAGCTACCCAGCTGCGAGCCACAAGGTCAGCAGTTTGAAGCCACCAGCTTCTTCAAGAAAGAAAAATGAGACTTTCTACTCCCAGAGAGTGACAGACTCACACCCATAGGGGCAGTTCTATCCCGTCCTATAGGGGGAGACGAGTCGGAATCCACTCGATGGCAGTGAGTTGTTTTTGGAGGATGGGGTCCTGATGAGGCTGGAGGGCAGTGGTTCTCAACCTTCCTAATGCCTCGACCCTTTCATACAATTCCTCACATTGTGGTGACCCCCCAACCATAAAATTATTTTCGTTGCTACTGCACAACTGCAATTTTGTGACTGTTATGAATCGGGCGACCCCTGTGAAAGGGTGGTTCAACCCCTAAAGAGGTTGTGACCCACAGGTTGAGAACCGCTGCTGTAGGGGGTCATGTGCAATAACACCCTCAGAGCTTCCTGTGTCCATGGGAGAGGTGCTCCCCCTTTTCCTGTGCCCACTTGAGACCCTGACCCCATCGTAAGATCAGACACCAAAGAAACTTCAGGAAGCCAGATCCCTGGCTCTGAGGGGGACAGCTGTTGGGGGAAGGGTGGAAAGTGAGAGGAACACAACAGATAATGACAAACGGGAGAACTGGGGACCTGGGGCCCAAATCTCTCCTACCCACCGTCCCGACCCTATGTGTTTGGGTCTATCAAGCAAAACACACCCAAATCCAAAACTTTGATGGAGCCCTCTAATGAGTGACTGACTCCCTGCTTTGACCTGTGTGGTCCCTTCCCTGGAATCGCCCTGGGATGGTTTCATGTGGGTGGTGACAGTCTGGGCTTATCAGGTGATTTCACACTCAAGAGTTGCGCATGTATTACACACGCAACAGCAGCCATCACCCCCTCCTGCCCCCTGGCTGGACCCAGGCCCTTCAGAGCCCACAAGCTGCCTGCTGTTGAAACATCGAGACCAATCAAAGCAGTCATCAGCAGAGTGCTGCAGGGTTCTAGAAGGCCCCAGCCCCGTCTCTCCTTAAAGCTGTCCACTGCCAGTGAGTGGATTCCGACTCATGACAACCCTGTAGGACACAGTAGTTTCTGAGGCTTCATAGGGCAAGCAGTTCTCAACCTGGGGGTCCTGACCCCTTTGGGAGGCGAATGACCCTTTCACAGGGGTCGCCCGATTCATATCAGTAGCAAAATGACATTATGAAGTAGCAACGAAAATAATGTTATGGTTGGGGGTTCACCACAACGTGAGGAACTGTATGAAAGGGTCGCGGCATGAGGAAGGTTGAGAACCACTGCCATAGGATTTCTGAGGCTGAAAATCTTTATGAAAACAGAATGCCTATTTTTTTTTTGGTGGAGAGGCTGGTAGGTTCGAGCGGCTGACCTTCCAATGAGCAGCCCAGTGCTTCACCCACAGCTCCACCAGGGCTCCTTTGCTTGAAGCTGTACCCAGGCTGCTTGTTTTCTCCCCGAGCCCCTCCTCTCTCCAATGAGCAGCTCATAAAAATTCACCAGCTTCCTGCACTTGGAATGCAATCTGGGACGTTGATGGTGGAAGATTCCGTAATGTGCTGTTCTCACAACCTCTTGAGTAATGAGAATCTTATTTCCACACAGAAAATAACCCTCAGTAACGGTTCTCTCTGGATGCAGCGTTTCTTCTGGGCTCTGCTCCTTCATGGGGTAAGATAAGCCCTTGGGGGCACTTTCCCAGGGCTCACAGAGCAAATGGCACTCCAAGCCCTGAAACTGTATGTCTGACAGGAAGGCCCTCTCATGGAACCAGAGCCCAGAACAGCCTGCTTCAACTCGTCAGGCCCCCATGCTGGTTCTCGAGAACCTTCCTCGGCAGATGAAGACAGACGCACCTTCCAGGCTGGCCTTGTGTCCCCCTTTCAGAGTGCTCCCCACACTGCACTGTACCTAGTGGTGCACATCACCATCTCCTGCCTTGATTGTACTTCATGGGCTCATTTACCCATTAAACAAGCGTCCACTGGGACCTACTCTGTGCAGGCGGGCACTCTCCTTGGCTGGGAGCAGAGCAGTGGAGGATGCCCAGAGTCCCTGTCCTTGGGAAACCTCCCATTATAATGTGTCATTATTCAGCCACCACTGGAACTCCCTAGTAAGCGGCCTGGTGGTGCAGCGAGGGGAGCGCTGGGTGACTGCTGTTGCTTGGGAAACGAGGAGGCAGGCTGCTTCATAAGGACTGACGATCATGGCAGCCCTGTAAGCTGAACATGAGCTGAAAGTCACTCAATGGCAATGGGTCTGGGGTTGGTTGTGGAGATTAAGGAGTCCTGGTGGTGCAGTGCTGACGCGCTTGGTAGCAAACTCAACGGTAGGCGGTATCTGCTTCTGCCAAGCTCCCTGTGCGGCCGTTCTGCCCTGTCCTCTAGGCTCACTGTGAGTCGGCGTGGACTCCAGGGCAGGGGACAGTGAGTGGAGCTGGGAGGACTGTGCTGGTCTCTGGGGAGGCTGCTGAGGGGCAGGGATTCTGGCTTACCGGCGCCCTATCAAGCACCTGGCACAGGCCCGGCCCTCAGCAGGTGCTTGGTTCCCTTCAGCTCCTCTCCACCAGCTGAGAGCACCCCTGCTATGAGAGGAGTCTACAGTAGGTCACTGCACTTGGGGGTGTCCGTCAACTCTGCACCACCTCAGCCTCCCGACTCCTAGCCTCGCCACCTTCTCCCCCACCCAGACAGCTGCCCCAGGGCGGAGTGCCTTCCCTGTCCCACCCTGTAGGGCCGGCAGGTGAACTTCTCCTGGTGAATACGGAATTAAGGCTCAGGAGTTCAGGGTGCCAGCTTGTCCACCACCACCCTGATGGGAGCTCCAGTCTGCCTGGCCCTGCCTCTCCAGAATGGGTCATTGACCAGAGGGCCCCTGCTCCTGAGGAAGCTGACTCTCCTCCATTCACCTGCTACAAGTCACCCCACTTGGTAACCGTATGAGAGACTGAGTCAGAAGACCAATCCCTTGAGGGTTATCAGTCGGGATGCCAAATGGAATGTGTCTGACCCACCCAGTGTCCTGCAAGCTCAGGGTTGCAAACTGGGACTCCCCAGGGGCCACACAGGTCATGACCTGAGCAGAGTGGGCAAGAGTAAGGTGACAGGGAACAGTGAGGACTGTGATGAACCGAGGAGTCTCGCCTTGGGAACAGCTTCTGCTGACGGTGGCCATGAAGGGACACAGGTTACACTCTAACGAGCAAGCTCCCACAGCAGCCAGGACAGATTGCACACCCCCACACCCAAACCCAACCCCCTGCCGCCCAGTGGATTCGGACACGCAGTGAGCCTGTAGGGGTCCGTGACTGTACATCATTATTGGAGCAGGCAGCCTCCTCTGGCTCTGAGGAGAGGTCTGGAGCCGGTAACCTTGCAGCTAGCAGCCCAAAGCCTAACCCACCGTGCCAGTAGGACTCCTTTTCAATCCCCAAGTAGGGGAGTCGAGCCTGCCTGAAGGGCAGATTCCCGTGAACAAGGCCCCACCGCCACACTAATCAAAACAGCCTCCGCAGAAGGGGTTTGAAAAATCCCTTCTGCTTCCCCCCGTGGTCCTCACAGACAGCCAAACAAAAGAGTTCTGTTTCTAAAGAGCCCCAGAGAGAGGCCATCCCTGGACTTACATTTCAAAATCCGACAAACTCTGGTCTTCCGATGTTTGACTCAAATCTCCAGGCACCTGCCATCGGGAGAGAACATGCACAATGTTACCACAGTTTGCATGATGACAAAGAACTCTCTCTGACGACTGGGAAGAATGAGGTGGGGAAGCAAGGACTGAATAACAGTCAGTGATTTTCTGGAGGGGAC
>NW_022103901.1:41059264-41068139 GCF_000313985.2 Echinops telfairi | reverse complement strand
CCACCACTGTCCTGCTCAGTATCCTGATGTCAATCCTTGGAACTAAGTGTTTGCGTGGACAGGCACCCAGCTGTGTGAGAGATGCCCTCTGGGTCCTCAGGGCCCTGGGGAGGGAGCTCAGTTCTCACAGCTCTCATAAGGCTTTGC
Source organism: Echinops telfairi (assembly GCF_000313985.2). Taxonomy (NCBI): domain Eukaryota; kingdom Metazoa; phylum Chordata; class Mammalia; order Afrosoricida; family Tenrecidae; genus Echinops; species Echinops telfairi. The sequence goes on along the minus strand of NW_022103901.1, from coordinate 41,067,992 downwards.
AATCCCAGCATACAGCAATTACCAACATACCCTACATGAGCGCCCTTTGTATGACGCGCCCAATCAGAGGGGGATAGGCTCTTGAATTTGGATCCAGACAAGGGAGATCCAGCAGAGCAGAGAAGGGGGTGGACCAGTCGGGTACCAGGCTGGTCCATCTTCAGCAAACTGAGAGTGAAGAGTCGGGGGTTACTAAGTAACCAGGGCACCATTTGCTAACTGCTAGAGTTCAGGCCCCTGGGGGATGGAATGTGGGGACCTATGAATTAAGAAAGTGTGGGTGGGGAATGTAGGCGAAGCTCTGTAAAGATTGTTAACGCCATAGTACTCAGCTATTGAGGTACAGGAAAGGCGGTTTGCGAACTAGGGGAGAAAATGCTTTCACGGTAGCTATGAGCAAGCCCCCCCACCCCCCTGAATTATCTCAAGGTCTGGGCACTCAATTTTGCAAAATCAAACACTAAAGGCCTCTCTCTTGCTAAAGTAAGTACAGATTGGATTCTTGAAGGTCTAGCAGTTAAAACCCTGTGATAGCCCTTTGGTAAACTCATACGAGATAAGGCAGCCCACCCCAGTTCTCTCTCCAGAGACCCATGGGGACTGGCCCAGGTCAGGGGTTTATATTGATCTGCCAGTTCCCAAGCGGAAACCAACAGTGTCTGTGATTTGAATGATGTTTCTCACAGAAGGGAAAAGAGAAGCCAACGTCCACAAGTTTGTAAATTAATGTATTCCCCTCTGCCAGCAGGTCTGCTCCGACCCACAGTGACCCCCTCTGAGGCTTTTCAGACTGTAAACAGCCTCATCTTTTTCCTTAGAGCAGCTGGTGGGGTTGAACCACCAACTGTATGTTAGTAGGAGAGAGGAGGTTTTCCACTCGTGTAAGGCCACAGGGGCAGCTCTATTCTGTCCTGTAGGGTCGCCGTGAGTCGGCATTGACTCCGTGGCAGTGAGTTCTTTTGTTTGCTTGTTTTAGTTCAACATATAACCCAACAGCATTGCTGAGGCTCCTTTAGCTGTGGGAGATCAAAGTACCATCTCTTTCAGAATCCTTTTGATAAATTGTTAATGGCAGAGGGGAGACAGCTCATCTCGCTTGCGCGCGCGCGCGTGTGTGTATGTGTGTGTGTCTCCATGAGGTTAGAATGAAATACATTGGAACGGTGACCCCGGGCGATCCCTGACAGAGAAGTACAGTGGATTTGTATTGTGCACCTTCTACAATGAAGACCTATTCACTGTGGAACCTTACGCAGACACACTGCATGCTAACTTAGCTGTGCTCCTTAGCATTCTGTAGCCTTTTTCCTATCCCAGCCCAGGCCTCTTGGTAGACAGGGGGAAGCCTGGCTTCCACACTCTGCATCGGAGGCCTGAGGGCGAAGGAGGTGCACCACTGCCCCTCGGAACCCACTGCTCTGGGGCAGGACTCAAGCACCCCTCAGCTTCCTGTCCACGCAGTGTGAGGAGCGAGTAAGCAGGTTTGAGCCATTTCCCATGTCCCCACCCTCTCTAGCTGCCACCTCCTTTCAGACTGAACGCAAACAGAGCTTCCACGGAAGGCATGTCCTTCAGTTTGGAAGGCAGGATGATCCAGGATGGTGTGTGAGATAGCATCACTTTCAAATGAGGAGGAACAGAGAGCTGCGTGGCTTTCCGTCTAACTATGTGGCACCACTGACCACGCCACGCTGGGAGACACTGATGCTTCCACGAGGTCGACTGCAGGCTGGATAAAGGGCACCTGAACTTTCCAGTTTATTGAACAAACCTGGACAGCCAGACCAGGCCCCTCAGTAACTGCACAATGATAAAGGAAGGGCAAACTCGTTAAACGCCTGCCAGACTCTTTCAGGCCAAAGCACATATCACCTGTGGTTTACAGCCAAGCTTCCTCTCCTGGTTCCTCAGCACGTGGGGATTTCAGGTGCTCAACCTTGCCCAAGAGAGGAAATCACAGGGGTGCTCTGGTCAGTAACCCCATCTAAGATCCTCAGGGAAAGCTGACAAGTCACAGAGCGAGCCATCTTGATGTCAGCTCGGTCAAGACCCCTAGGTGACTGAAACCCCAGCCAAACCAACAGAATAGCCACCCAGCTGAGCCTGGTCAAATCAGAGAATACGATTATATATATGTATGTGTACATGTACACACACACATGCACACACACATATATCTCTATCTATAGATATAGATATATAGAGAGAGTTTTTTGTTTTTGATTTTGGGGCTATTAATTTTATAGTGATCTGATATACAGCAATAGAGGACGTACAAAAGCAACTTGAACACGGTCACTCAGATAGTTGGAAACCAATGTGGGATTCCAGTCCAGGTAGTGTGGCTCCAGACTCTTCCTTTTGAGCCACTAGCTCCCTCACCTTACTATCCAGTCCCCATGCTTTTGCCTCCTGGGAAGCCCAAGAGAAGATTCCCACCGAAGGGCCTCCCCTATGAGAGACCTCTGATGAAGTGAAGAAAGTTGTAAAGGGCTCCCTTGCTCTAGCAGAAGTGAGTGAGTGTAAAACCCAAACCTCTCCTAAAGCCTGATTCCTCTGTCCCCCCAGGGGAGTCTGGGGAGGCACCAGACCTGGAGGCTACGGCCCAGACCTGGCCCAGGTGCTAGGTCATCTGTGGGGGCACAAGTCAGCCTCCAGAATCAAAGGTGACACCTCAGTGTCAAGTGGAAACTCAAGACTTTGGAGCTCTAATTCCAGGCATCTACCAGGGTGGCACAAACAGTTAAAGTGCTCAACTACTAGCCAAATAGTAGGTAGCTCACACCCCCCATAGGCACCTGGGAAAGCAGGCCAGGCAATGTGCTTCCCAAATGCCACGGCTCTGAACACCCTGTGGAGCAGCACTGCTTGTCTGCATGCACTGGGCCATTGGCTCGATGGCAACCACCACTGCCAAGGTTTCAGCAAGTCGCTTGGCTTCGGCAGACCTTGGTTTCTTCTTTGCCAATGTCCTGATGCCCTGTCTCCCACTGTCCCATGATGGAGGATCAATAAACATGGACAAGTAGGGGACAACACAAGCTGAACACCTATTATGTGCTGGACACTTTACAGTCTTACAGCCAGTCTTCTCCAAACCCTTGGAATCAGTTATTTTTGCAAGTGTCCATTCCTGCCTGATGCCTTTTCTCGTCCTTCAAGACTCAGCTAAAAGATGAGCCCCTGTGCGGTGCCTTCCCTGACCCCTGTGACTACATGATTGCTTCCTCAAGACTCAGCTGGTGAAGTCAGACGTGTGAGCTACAGGAGAGATCTCACGCTGACTTGCTCACCAGGGCACACAGCAGCATGACCTGGTGCCCAGCCTCTTCTAGACCCACGCCAATCCCATCTCCACTGACTCGATCCTGACCCATGGTGACAGCATGGGCAAGGCAGAACTGCTTCCTCTGGTTTCCAAGACTGTAAATCTTTATGGGAGCAGCTAGCCCCATCTGTTTCCTAAGGAAGTGTTGATAGATTTGAACTTGAAGCCAGCAGTCCACTGCTTCATTCACTATACACGCAGCACATTAGACCAAACCACACCAAAACAAACTCACAGACATCAAGCCGATTCTGACTCACAGTGACCTGGGAGAACTGTCCCTGTGGGTTTCCCAGGCTTTAACTCTTTGCAAGAATAGAACGCCATTTTCTCTGGGGAACAGCTTGTGGTTTTGAACTATAGACATTGTGCTTAGCAGCTACTCATAACCACTGTGCTACCAGGGCTCCACCAGACAGTAAGCACTGACTAAACCTTTGATGACGGATGAAATGAATACATGATAAAATGAGCCATACATCCACACTAGCATCCATTTTTAGAACTACTTTGCAGCAAAGTCAAACCCTTCCTGGGTGATAAGGATCTGTTGGCTTGGTGATAGGAAGAAGTAAAGGAAGAGGATCTTATTTGCTCCCTTCAATTAGAGGACTCGAAGATCCACTGCTCAGAGACAGGGGCAAAGAGAAAAACGGAGTAGGAGCCCCACGTGTGCCATCCTGCAGTAACACCGACAGCCTGTTCCCGGGGCCACCTTCTCACTCGTTGCTGTTTCCAAATAACCTTCCCTTAAGCACGATCAGCTCTCCTTCTACCACCAAAGACAACAACTTTCCCTGCCAACAGTTCTTCTTTCTCCAGTCACTTTAAATAAGGACCAATGTGTGAAATCCCACACCTCTGTGTTCGGGAGTAGCTGACCAGCACACCTGCATGCTCAGCTGAGCTGAAAATGCCTGGGCTGTGGCACCATCCTGGTAAAGAGAACACCGGGTGCCAGTAGTGGACGCATGGTACAGCCAGAGCAGACCACCACGCACTGCCATCGAGTCAATGCCCACTCACAGCCACCCCACAAACAGGGTAGTACTGCCCCCCCCCACGGGTTCTGAGACTATAACTCTAGAGGAGTAGAAAGCCATCTTTCTCCCGTGGAATGGCTGGTGGTTTTGAACTGCTGACTTTGCAGATCACGCCCGATGCACAACTACTGCGCCACCAGGGCTCCTTGACCACCTCCTACTCGGTAGCAAATTCTTTATCATACTCACATTCCCTTGCACACCTGTGTTGACTTACCTATAAATTTGACTTACAGACACACTTGGGAGTGGATCTTGTTGGCAATCTGAAAACTATCTGTCCTGACTTGTCCTGTATTGAGTGATATGTTCACAAACTAGAATGTGTTCTCTCACAGTTCTGGGGCCAGACTCCCACAGCCAAGGGATTGGCAAGGCTCTGGGAACCATTCCAGGTCTTCCTCTCAGCTCTGGTGTCGCCTGCTCTCCCGGGAGCTCCTTGGCTTGTGGGCACTTTGCTCCAGTCTCTGCCTTCATCTCCATATGGCACCCTCCTCTGACCCAGGCATAACCTCATCTTTAACTCGTTACCATCTGTAACAACTCTATTTCCAAAACAGGTCACATTCTTAGGCCCTGGGAAGAATGCGACCTTTGAGGACATTCTAGGCCACCCAGGACCAAGGCTTTTGGCATGTATCAGCAGAGTATGCTGAGCACTGACAATGCCATCACACTTGGCATTGCAGTGGCCCTGGTGGGCGAACGCTGGCCCCATCTTAAAGATGAGAAAACCGAGTTGCATCATTTGCTCAAAGCTTCACAATAGCTGGCAGGGCCCAGGTGTGTCTCTTAAGTTTGCAGACCACATGTCTTTCCCCAAGGACCCCAGTAGCCAAAACTCTGATAAAAAACTATTTGTTTTCTTTTGGTTGCTTGGTTTTGCTCTGTCTTGTTTTTGTGCATGTTATTATGTCAGCAGGTCTATCTAGATAAGATAGGTGGGATAAACAATCTGGAAGAGAAAACAAAACAACAATACCAATGGTTTCGGGGGGACATGGGAGAGGGAGAGGTGGGGGAAAGGAAGTGGTGTTAACAAACCCAGGGACAAGGAAACAAGTGATCCAAAATCAGGGGTGAGGAGGGTCTAAGAGGCCTGGTAGGGCTTGATCAAGGGCAATGTAATCAAGAGGAATTACTGAAACCCAAATGAAGGCTGACCATAAAAGTGCGACAAGAGGAAAATAAAAGGAAATAGAGGAAAGAACTAGGAGGCAAAGGGCATTTATAGAGGTCTAAATACAGGCATGTGCATATGTAAATATATTTATATATGATGATGGGGAAATAGATTTATGTGTATATATTTATAGGTTTAATATTAAGGTAGCAGATGGACATTGGGCCTCCACTCAAGTACTCCCTCAATGCAAGAATACTTTGTTCTATTAAACTGGCATTCCATGATGCTCACCTTTCCAACACAATTGCTGAAGACAAAGTGGGTGCATAAACAAATGTGATGAAGAAAGCTGATGGTGCCCAGCTATCAAAAGATATAGTGTCTGGGGTCTTAAAGGCTTGAAGATAAACAAGAGGCCATCTAGCTGAGAAGCAACAAAGCCCACATGGAAGAAGCATACCAGCCTGTGTGGGAGAAGCACACCAGCCTGTGTGATCACGAGGAGCCAAAGGGACCAGGTATCAGGCATCAAAGAACAAAAAAATCATATCATTGTGAACGGGGGGAGGGGGAGTGAGAGTGGAGACCCAAAGCCCATCTGTAGGTACCTGGACATCCCCTTAAAGAAGGGTCAAGGGGAGAAGACGAGCCAGTCAGGGTGCAGTGAGCAACGATGACACATACAATTTTCCTGCAGTTCTTAAATGCTTCCCCCCACCCCACCCCACACTATCATGATCCCAAATCTACCTTACAAATCTGGCTAGACCAGAGGATGTACACTGGTACATATAGCACATAGGAACTGGAAATACAGGGAATCCAGGACAGATGATCCCTTCAGGACCAGTGGTGAGAGTAGGGATACCGGGAGGGTGGAGTAGAAACGGGGAACCAATCTCAAGGATCACAAGGATCACCATATAAGCCCCTCCCTGGGGGACGGACAACAGAAAAGTGGGTGAAGGGAGACGTCAAACACTGTAGGACATGACAAAATAATAATTTATAAATTGTCAAGGGTTCATGAGGGAGAGAAAGTGGTGGAGGGAGGGGAAAAAGGAGGAGCTGATACCAAGGGTTCAAGTAGAAAGCAAATGTTTTGAGAATGATGATGGCAACAAAGTACAAATGTGCTTGACATAATGGATGGATGTGTGGATTGTGATAAGAGTTGTACAAGCCCCCAATAAAATGATTTTTTTTAAAAAGCTAATGAGAAACTGCAAGGTCAGCAGTTCAAAACCACCAGCCGCTCCATGGGACAAGTTAATAGTCTCATAAACTAACAAGGACGGGTTCTGTCCTGTCTGATAGGGTCTCTGAGAGTTGGCATTGATTCGATAGCAAGTTTGGTTTTGTAGGGGTTGGTTCAATGGTTTCGAAGTGAGAGCAAGTTTACATAACATTAAAGGGTAAAGGTGAGTTGTCTGTAAACTGGATGTTCATAACCCGGGGGCCTACTGTTGGTGGTACTCCCTAGTTCTCGTCCACACACCTTCTTTCTCCCTCATTCTCTGCATTGAAGGGCAGCAGGAAGGGGAGGGCAGGCTGCTCTGAGCCTTGAGTGCCTCTCCAACAAGCTCCCTTCCCTTGTGTGCAGTCAGAACTCATTTTTCACCTTGTGGAACCCAAAGTTTCTCCTCCTCCATCGCTGGGAACTGGGAGACCAGTTATTCTGTGCGGAACAAGCTGGCACCCACTGGGAAGAAAGCCACCAGCTTTCTCGCTCCGTCACTGTACCCTCTGGATCCACTGGATCCCTCCGCCACGCGGAGCTGGCGAATCTGGCTCGCCCAGGGCCCCTTGGAATTGGCACGGGGGTGGAGCTGCCTCTTGGTCTCCCTACAGCAGCAATGGCGTCCAGATGCAGTATTCTTTCCTTTTAAACCTTGTTTGGTAAAAGCTTACAGAGCCAATAGTTTTTCCATTCAACATACCACTGACTGCAATCCCCATAGTACAATGGCACTTTCCCCACTCGTTCCCAGGGGCCCCTGGTCTCCATTTGTCCTTCCCTCCCCCTTCCTGCCTTCTCAGTGATGGCCCTGGGCATACTGCCCTCTGATCAAGTATTGCTGCCAGGTCTAAGGAGTGCATACCTCTCTGGTGTTACTAGCCACCTATGTTGTGATGGTTGTAAGGTGCCCTCAAGTCAGGTCCACCTCACAGCGACCTTACGAACAACAGGACAAAACACTGCCGACTCTGTGCCATCCTCACAATGATTGTCATGTTTAAGCTCATTGTTGCAGCCACTGTGTCACTCTATCTCCTGAAGGGTCTTCAGCTTTTTAACTACTTTACCAAGCATGAGCCCTGGGTGCCTCATGGGCGATGAGTTAACTGCACAGTCAGCAGCAGCTGGAAATCATCAGCCACTTGGTGGGAGACAGCCAGGGCTTTCTGCTCCCTTACAGGTATACAGCTTCTACTCTATCCTATCGGAGCCCTGCAGTGTTGTGGATTACACGTTGGGCTGTTAACACAAGGTCAGTAGTTTGAAAGCACCAGTCAATCCGAGGGAGAAAGATGAGGCTTTCTACTCCTGTGTAAAGAGTGAGTCTCAGAAACCCACAGGGGCAGTTCTACCCTGTCCTGGAGGGTCGCTATGAGTTGAAATCAACTAGACGGCAGTGAATGACTAATTGTGATGCCGGTTTCAGGAACGGCCTCTCCTGATAACATGTCCAAAGTTTATGAGAGGAAGCCTTGCCAGCCTCACTTCTAGCGAGCATTCTGGCTGCTTCCCTTCCTACAAGACAGATTTGTGAGTTTTCTGGAAGTTCATAATACTTTCAATATTCTAATTTGCCAACACCTAATTAAAACATATTGATTCTTGGTCTTCTTTATTCACATGCCCATGAGGTGACTGAAGATGCCACGGCTTGGCTCAGACTCACCGTAATCCTCAGAGGGACATCCTTGCTTTCCTACACTTTAAAGAAGTCCTGGGCCACAGATTTGTCCAATGAAATACGTCATGTAACTTCTTGACTGCTGCTTCTGTGGACATGGATTGTGGATCCAAGTGAAATGAAATCCTTGGCACTTTGGTTTTTTTCTTTGTTTATCATGAAGCTGGCTCTTGGTCCAGTTTTGAGGATTTTGGCTTTCACTCTATAGATCTGTTGAGCCCTGGTAGTGTAGTGGTTACACATTGGGATGCAATCTGCATGGTGGACAGTTCAAAACCACCAGCAGCTCCTCGGGAGAAAGACTGGGCTT
>NW_022103901.1:41056525-41057982 GCF_000313985.2 Echinops telfairi | reverse complement strand
CTCCTTGGGGTTTTCAGAAACAGAGGACCAGGCCTCTCTTCTAAGGCACCTCTGGCTGAATCTCAATGTCCATACTTCAGTGGAGGCAGCCACTTAACCATCTGTGCCACCCAGGGAGGCCTGGCATTGTCCTGTGACCCCCAGGGTTAGCAATGCCACGTGGCTATGCAGAGCAGCAGTCTGCTGGCTGGTCGGGCTGGAAGCTCAGTGATGGGCCGCTGCGAGGAGCACAGACCCAAGGGCCACAAGGGTTCCAGTTGTAGCTGATTCTCACTTGAGGGCAGCGGAGCTAGGCGTGCCACTCGGTCCCTTGGTGGGGCGGAAACAATGGTCCTCTCTCCCTGACAGGGCTGTGATGGGGGCGTGCAGGAGGAAAAGTGTCTGCTGGAACACTGGGGTTCTGACTAAGTAGACCCACTGCTCTGAAAGGAGCCCTGGTGGCTAAGTGGTTAGGCGCTTGGCTTCTAACTTGATAGGTCAGCAGTTCAAACCCACACGCTGCTCCCCAGGAGAAAGTGAGGCTTTCTGCTTCTGCAAAGCTTACAGTCTTGGAATCCCAACAGAGGGCAGTTCTACCCTGTGCTACAGAGTCCGTTTCCATATCAGTGGGGCTTTTCAAATGCGGTGCTCTTTCCTAGAGCTAGGGCTGCTCGTGACATCCCACGTAAAGACCAGTAAGAAAAATGTTGTCTTGGGTTCCCAAGTTTGGGAATATGTATGGACCGGCCTGCACTAGCCTGGGGGTCTTGGGTCACACGCCAGCTCCTGCCTCCTGGACAGCTCGCTCTGTGGTGTTCAACACGGAAGCCAAAAAAGTAGTTCCATCAGAATGTCTCTTCAAAAGACTCCGACAGGAAAGCGAACTCCACACACCAGGGCCTCCCACACCCACTCGGAACATGGGTGACTTCGGAAGCCAGTCCCCAACCTTCAATCACAGCCGCGACCAGTTCCCACAGAGATCAGACATAAGAAACAGCCCTGCCAAAGAGAAATCTGCCTCATTGTCAACCTCGTTCTTGTCAATAAGCAGTAAATGATGAAGTGCTGCAATCAGAGATGTGAGGCATGGTGTGATTTAACATTCTTTTGATAATTTCATCACCAGAAATATGATGCCTCCCCAAACCCTTTGGCAACTGATGGCTCTTCCAGAATATGTTTTTGGTGCCAAGTCACAGTGGGGCAGGAGGGCACAGTCCTAGACCCGCAGCCTGCTTCCTGTTCTGGACACATCACTCCCTGCTCTGGGTTCGCTCCCAAGGCCCAGAAGAGGCAGGATAATGGGGTGGACTGTGATTGCTGGGTAGCATGCTGTCGGAACCTATCTCCCACCTAGGAGATCAGCCCACTAAGAGACTTGTGTGCAATGAATGTCATCCCTTGATACAAGGGGGAGCACTAAATAATGTATGCCAGAGAGCATACTCCGTCCTCCTGGCCATGGACCAGGAGGC
>NW_022103901.1:41054125-41055935 GCF_000313985.2 Echinops telfairi | reverse complement strand
TTCAGCAAGACAACTGTTTGCCAGCTCCAGGCCCCTGGGCCCGCTTTCCCCATTGCTGCAGCCTTACCAACAGCAGCCCTGCTGTTTGCAGATGGATGGCTGACTAGGGGGCAGGCGCTAAGGGCTTTGTGTCTGTCACCTGCTGGGCCCCTCCTAACCAGCCTAGAAGTGATCTGGGCCAGGTGCAGAGACTGCTGCTAGGTGCCGAGAAGACTGCCTTCCCCCACCTACCCACCAGTAGGTGGGCTTTGCTCTGTCAGGGAAACGAGAGAGGGGTGGTGCATGTCCTTTCTGAGGGAGCCCATGCGCTCAGCCCAGCGTCTTGTCCCTTGGTTGCTCGCTGCCTGGGGAGCAGGGCCCCAGCCCCCCAAAAGGGCCCGCAACACGAGGGGCACAGGAACCCTCAGGGCTGCCCATTGAACATATCTAGGAGTGTGTGTGGCTGCAGTGGTGCAGCCGTGAGGAGGCAGCTCAGTGGGTTGAGCAGTCTGTGACACATACGTACGTACATACGTACTGTCACTATTCTCCGGCACCATTCAAGTCTTCCCTGCTCTTCCTTCCTCCCTTCATCACTGTCCAGCTGCCCTGTGCACGTGAGTTGGCCCCAAGTACCCTGGCTCGGGGCAGGCCCACTGCAGTGTTCCAAGTCCTGTCTTTGTGCTTCAACACTTGCAAGGGCTCTTGTGGAAAAGATCTGCTGACGTAATATGCTAATATGATTTCTTGACTATCTCACTTCTGTAAGACCAATTAAAAAGAAGCAGTACATTTGACCAAAATTCCTGGTGACCACGGTTAAGAATGAAACAGAAGCAGCCCCACAATTCACCTTGTGGACGAAATCACGAGTGCATGATGGTCCAGACCGGCTCTCCCTGGGGCGCATGCAGGGGCAGTGATGCGATTTGGTAGTTGTCGCCAGGACTATTCCTGAGGAAGCGGCTTTCTAAGATAGGCCCTTATTCAAGGTCTAACTTTCACATGCCTGTGAGGCAACTGGAAATATCATGGCTCGGGTCAGGCGCACCGTAGTCCTCAAAGCAACATCCTTCTGGACATAGTCTTTGCTCCCTCCCACCAGGTGCAGATAAGGTGTGGAGGACCCCGGAGAGCAGAGCGGCCAGTCTGCAGGGGGGAAAGTAAGGCCTCTTGGCAGCAGAGACAGAGACTCCAAGGACCACCAACAAAGACCTGTGCTGAGAGGAAGGAGGGCATCAGAGGTCCCTGTGTGGAGAGGTGGTGGTGGCTGAGTGGCACCTGGAGCAGCAGGGATCTCAGCCCACTGCAGGAGTGCAGCTCAGGGTCTTCAGGTGGAGGCTGGCTTGCAGAGTGGGGTGCCCTTTGGACACTGATCAGCACTAAAAGGGCTTTGATCCATTTGCCAGAGCCGGACAATGGCCAATGGGTTGCATGGCTGAGAATCGTCAAAGCAGACAGTTTAACCTTGTTTAAACTGCTAGCTTCCCAGAGAAACCCATAATCCTGAGTCCTGTCTGTGAGGTCCGTGTGGCTGATGCGCTGGATTACTGAGCCCCGACAGCAGAGAGTCATGGGAGGTTGGCTCCCCATCTGACGTGGCCTCAGAGGAATCGCCCTGGGGCAGATGTAGAGGCCCATTCCCTTCCCACCTGTGTAGCTGGAGGAGGTCAGGCATGGCCTTTCCACATTATTTGCACGGTGCCTTCAAACACAGGATACTTATTGTTCCATGATAGGAACAATGTAGGTGTCAGGGTCAATATTAAAATTTTAACGAACCCGAAGAGGATATGGCCTGAAAACTTTGAAGCTTTAAAACAAATTTACA
>NW_022103901.1:41033497-41041573 GCF_000313985.2 Echinops telfairi | reverse complement strand
AAAAAAAAATTGTTCAAATGGCAAATGCTTCCTCAGTTAAATCTATGACACTACATTTCCCACAAACAAAATGCCACCCAAAGTTTGCCAAATCAAGCCCCAACTGCCTGCCATCACTGACGGGTGTGGTTGAGGCCTCGTTTTTGAATCCAGGGAAACACCACTTGAATCCTGGTCAACAAAATCCGCTTCTTCAGACTCTCGGGCAGAGGCGCTCCCACCTAGAGCCCGGAGCCAGTCAACTCCCTCCCGGAGCAGACCTCTCGTCTGCCAAGACAATATGTCAAGGACTATCCAAGGCCTTTTGCCATGTAATCAGGGACCCTTGCCCAAGATGCACCTGTTCCCATCCAATTACCAAACCTGCAGGCTTCCCAGAAGAGAGCCTACAACTTGTCTCGTCATAATAGACTCTGGGCTGCCCCACGGGCGGGCTGGCTTGGGAATCTACCTCCAAAAAACACAGACAGACAAACAGAAGATGGTTGAAATTCACTTCAGGATGTGGCAGAGCTTCTGCAGGATCACAAACTGCAGGATCCTGTGGATGACCAGGTGTCACTCAAAAGTGCAACTGCGGACTGCCCGACTCAACAGTGAATGACGGCCTAGTGGAGAAGGAGGGGAGACAAGCCTTTACGGTTCAGGAGAGATGAAAAAGAAATGGATGAGGACAAAATCTGGAAGGCATATGGAACTGATGGAGAAAGTAGGACAAATCAGAAGGAAATAATTATCACCAAGAAAGAAATTTATTAAATTAAGAAATAAGTACATGTAATATATTTAGTTAGAGGGTTTGTTCAAGTATAATCATGCCGTTATTATGCATCCTTGGAAATATTGTGTGTGTTAATTTAGCAGAAATGAAAGAAATGAAATTAGGATTCAGGTGGCTATGTCTTGGTCAATGAGATCTACCAGGCCTGGTTCAGACAGAATAAAAAAGGCCAGGAGATCCGATCTTTAGAGAAGGACAAAGAAAAAAGGGACAAGAACGATTCCGTAGTCTGATCACATGGGACAAAGGACTGATGTAGACCACTCTCCGCAGGAAACCCTTCTTCTATGCTAAGGACATTATGTCAAGAAACTCACAACCCAAATGGTCAAGATCAAAGCAAGCCAGGGTCTGGAGATGGCCACCTTTTGGCAGAAGTGAAGATGTGTAAAACCGGTGTATCTGTAGCATCTAACTTCTCGGACTTCAGAAAAAGAAGAAAACCAAAGTCATTATCGCAAGACCCTTTACAAACTCTGACACCAACCATCCCTCCCACCCATTGTTTTTCTGCTGAGTTTGCTAATTCATTACCATAGCTAGAGAGGACTCACAGACCACACTCACAGTTATGGGGCATTTTAGGGAAGCTAACAGGTTCAATTCAAGATCAGAAATGCTCAAGACAGAGATCAGGAGAGCTTCTTCCCAGCTATCCATACATATGTCTCTCTCTGGCTCGCGCAATGTTACACAGCTTTTTTAGCACTGCCAATAAATGCCTGGGAGACATTTCACTCCACCAAAAGCCTCAGTCTGAAGATGCTTTGTTCTAGTTCCAAGAATAAGCAGGGAGTGTCCCTGTTTACGTGCCTGAAGGCACCCACTCCACAAGTAAGCTCCTGCCCAAACACACTAGGCTCTACTCACGCTGTCTTGTGCTCTGGTCCTGGTTCCATTGCTGCTCCCCTGGCCTCATAGCCTCCTAGTCCTGAATTTAGGTCCAGGATTCTGAATTAGGTTCAGCATTCAGGAATCTCAAGGTCCAAGGGGACATACTCAACTCCTGGTGCTTCTTTGTTGATGATAGTGAGATCCCCCTTCCTGCTTCTGAGATGGCTCATTTTTACTCAGGTTGTTATTGCGGCTAGGGGCCCTGGAGTTGGGAGCAATCTTGTGCACAACAGAATGAAACACTGTCCGGTCCTCCACCATCCTCCCAACCATGCTCATATTTGAACCCATTGTTGCAGCCACTGTGTCAGTCCACCGCATTGAAGGTCTTCCTCTTTTTCACTGCCCCTCTGCTTCACCAAACATGAGGTCCTTCTCCAGGGACTGTCTCGCCTAACAACTTGTCCAAAGTACATAAGACAACGTCTTGCCATCCTTGCCTCTAAGGAGCACTCTGGCTGTACTTCGTCTAAGACAGATTTGCTTGTCCTTTTTGTAGTCTAGGGTACTTTCACTATTGTTTGCCAGTATCACAATTCAAGCACATCAATTCTTATTTGGTTTTATACCCAGGAGAATAGCAAAATCGACCAATCCCATGTTGGGGTTCCAGCTTTTCACCTTCACTATCAACCCTGTTAACAATCACTCACAACTGATACCCCTGTCAGCATCTTTCTCTGCCTTCTCTTGCCCTGAAAGAGTAGTTGGCAGGACTTACATAGAGGAGGACAAGGAGAGCCATGCAAGTCCATCATTGTAGTCCCAGGTGGATTCTGGGAGCAGCTTCCACAGAAGCCCAAGAGTGAGCCATACTACATACTAGACAAGTCAAAGGAGGCCTTGCCCAGAGCAACAATGACAGTGTGTCATGAGCTAAGGACTTTGATCAATCTAATTCGGTGTACCTGAGGTCAGAAGAAAGTAATACGAAAAGAATGAACTCATTCCAGGAAGGGCTTAGGCGGTAACTCACAGGGGCTGCTGGAGCCTGGGGCCTGTGTTCCCCTTGGCTGTCGGTGCCTGTCACTTCGTACACTGGTGTGGCGCAGAGAGACAAATGCAAGCCCAACATTCATAAACCATCTCGGCAAACGGGGTGCTGGTGACCTGAGAGTCAAAAGGTGCCTCATGATTCTGACCGACGGTGCTTCAGAAGCAGTGGCAGGAAAGGGCTCCATGTTCTTCTGCTCGCACGTCTGCCTCCAAGTCACCCCCGGGAAGCCGAGCCCAAGAGATGCCAACAATACAAGACAGTCTTGTCTTTGGCCTCCTCAAGGGCAGAGGGTTGTCACCCACGTCTGCTGCACTCCTGGAAAAGGCAACGCCCACAACCCCACGACAGAAAGGAAGCATAGCCAGGGCTGCGATTCCTCCGCACTCCCTTCACAGCAGAAGTCAGGAGTGGCACCAAGACTGCACAGCGGGAGTGGCTGGCTCCATGCCAAGCCATCCCGTCTGCACCAACACGAGACCAGCTCTCACGAGGAGCTTGCTCACACTGCATTTGTCAACAGATGCACACTCTGGCCTCAATGGAGATCTATTTTCAAAGCTCCACACTCAGAAGCCTTGGACTCACAGCCTCCTCTTTCAGGGCCTTGTGGAGGCAACAACCAACCCCGTGAGGAGCAACTCAGGCAGGAGTTGTGGCAAGAGTCTACCACCAAGCCCACTGCTGCCTCGTTGTATTCCACCTGAGAGCTGAGCCAGCCTACCAACAGAGTAGAATGTCCTAGAGGTTCTTCTCGGCCTGGACCCTGTAAGGAGGCTGACGACCACATCCTTGTCTCCATGCAGCTGGTGGGTTTGAACTGTCCATCTTCCAATGAGCAGCCATGAACTTGGTGACTTGCTAACAGACGACCTCTGATGCCATGAGGCACAGCAGCCATGTGGCAGTGTCTGGGCACCTGCTGTCCTTTGGGGCACCTACCTGTGGACAGATGGCCATGGCTGGGTCCACCTTGGGGCTTTCAGTCTCTGGGGTTGGAGAGGCTAGATGTGGTTTGGCAAACATCCTTCCGAGATGATTTTCTGTCACAAAATACTTCCGTGTTTAGCCTCTATGTGAGACATATTTTTAGTAGCTGTTTTTAAATGGCACTTTAAAAAATAATCTCCTTTGAGATGGTGGCCGATTGAAACATGGGATGTCCAAGCAGAATTAAAATCCCTCTGGTAATTTAGAACGTGGTGCTTAGGGCGGCTCAGGGATGGCATACAATTCGGTTCTTGATCATTAGCTATTCGGCAAGTGCCACCCGGCTAGAAAAGATATTTCCTGTTAAGCTTTCGTACTTAAATAGCATCAGCCCTCAAATGAGATCTCATCCTCTGAAGGTTTTCAAAGGTACCAAGAGAGTCCCAAGAAGCAGTTTATTTCAAACTGAAGCTTTACCAAACTTCAGCTGGGTTCCCTGCCCCCTCATCTATCTCAGCCCTAAAGGTTAAATCACTCTCCCTCCCCCACCAAACACACAGACGGACAGGCGCGCGCGCGCACACACACACACACACACACACACATCCATGGCTCTGCCTCGGAGGGAAGGTCCCTTTGTGCAGCTAGAATTAACAGCAAGCATCTGTGCTCCAGGAGAAGGCCCCTCTCTGAATGACCCAATGTCATCCCAGACACTAGGAGCTCTGGTGGCACCATGGCTAAGCGCCGGCTGCTAACTGAAAGCTCTCTGGGTGGAACACCGAGGCAGGATCAACCCGACAGCACCACGCAGCCCCCCACCTACGACACTTGAGGCCATGACATTGTCCCAAGAGACTCTGGGAGGAGCGAGATGAAGGGGATACTCAGAGTGATGATGGGGCCGTAGGGGGAGGTGGGAGGGGCATGGAGGTGAGGTGGCTATAGCTTTCCTGGAAGCTGGTGCACTGAGAGCGGCTTCCCTTTGCAGGGCTGGGACAAAGCACAGTCGGCAGGCACGGTGAAGAAGAAACGGAGAGGACCTGCAGTTTCAGGGGAATTGCAATGAATAGCAATGATCACTGGCCCACAGAGCAAAGTCAATGTTTACGGTACTGGAGCGAACCGGAGGGGAGGGTGGGGGGCGGCGTGGTGAGGTGAGGTGAGGGTGAGGCAGCTGCAGAGAAAGAGGCTCAGGCAGGCAGCAGGTGGGCAGAACTTGGAAGGCCACAGAGGCAGAAACCAGAAGAGGGGGCAGGAGAGAACACAGGCAGGGTGGTTTGCACTGCAGATGCTAAGCTCGCTCAAGTCACACAAAAAAGAAAAAGGAGAAGCGCGCGCACGCGCACACACACACACACACACACACGCACACACTGAGAGTGAGGGAGAGACAAAGATAAAGACAGGCAGAGAAAGAGGGAGGGAGACCCAGGGGAAACAGAAACACAGAGTGAGGGAAAGAACAGAGAACAGGCTGGGACAGGAGAACCAGACCTCCGTTCCACTTAACTGGGCGTGACAGGGATGCGGGCACCAATGCCTTGGAAGTGGCACCCCCAGGGCTCCTTTTTTGCAAGTAGGTTGTGCTGATAGGTGAGGACTGCGCCGTGGAGGAATTGAAACCTTAAAACCACCCAGAGAGCTCTTCCTGGAGCCAAGCAGATAATCATTCGGTTTTTGCTGGGCATGAGACAGGCAGAGGAGGGGAGGGCACCCAGGCTACATGCATGCAGGGCACATCGGGCATGCAGACCGCATGTAGGCAAGTGCACAGGACATGCAGGGCACTCTGGCCACGTGCACGCAGGGCACTCAGACTATATGCACACAGGGCACAGGGTCAAGACTTGAGCACCCCAGGCCCATGTTCAGGTGTTCCCACCCAGTTTGTTCAGCTGCATCAAGGGTCCTGCAAATGACTGCACAGGGTTGTTCTAAGGATGGAAGGAGACACGTGCAGTGCACGGGGGCACAGGCTGGCGAACAGTGAGGAGAGGAACAAGTCAAAGGGGACCTTGGTAGCCAGGGCACAGTCCCACAGACCTCAGTCCTGTCAGTCAGGGGATGGTACCTGGACAGACAAACCGAGCCAGCCAGGGGCTGGACTGAGAAGGAGCCAGCTCTGCCCCATAGACATGGCTGTTTTGTTTTTTTTTTAATGCCATGTTTTTAATTGTTGATTGAATATCCATTAAAAAATCATTTTATTGGGGGCTCGTACAACTCTTATCACAATCCATACATCAATTGCATCAGGCACGTTTGTACATATGTTGCCCTCAATCTTTTCTAGACAGTTACTTTCTATTGAGGGCTGTGCTTTCAATGAGCTGCTTTGCCAGAGTGTTCACTGCGCTGTGACTTTAACTGACCTCCAGCCTTGCCACCTTACCAGTTTCTATTTCCTGTCTCCATTTGTTATTCAAAATAAGAGCTGTTCTTCTAGAGGACTTTCAGGGGTGGAATCAAATCCTGTGTAAAGGGGTGAAAGCTCCCAGCATTCATTCACATCTCAGACCAGGAAGGGCACAAGGTAGACAATAAGTAGAGTCCTAAGAATAAAGGCGTCCAAAAAATAAGAAAAGAAGAAAGGGGGGTGGGGGGGCAGCGGCAACTCTTAGCCCTTAATTCTGTTTCTTCTCCTTAAAATAAATGACTTGGCTTAGAAGTCTTAGCATATTACAAAAAGATACCATGGTCAGGATGTAGCTGGTCCCGCCACCGAGTCTGGAAAGAAGTGTTGATCCTGCGGCCATCCTGTGCTCCACGGAAGGCATAGGTTAGCAAGCCTTTTCTGAGCACCCACCGTGTGCTGGGTGCAGTGTGAGGCACAGACACTCATAGAAGAGTCGGGACAGAAGAGAACATGGGCAGGCAGGTCGATGGGTCCAGGGAAAAGCTGGACACTACCCTACCCAGCCAGTCATGCATCAGTCCACTCCATGCACCCACTCCACCACCATCCATGCACTCAACAATGCATACCCTCACACTGACTGAGACCCTACGGTGTGAATCACTGCGATTCAAAGGGAGCCGAGAGATGGAACTAGACATATATATACCTTAGATGTATGAATGCATTTTGAGCTCACACTCAATTATAAGCTCTAACCTAAGAACAATCAGTTCTTGCGATGCAGCCCCATCAACACTTACCTTCAAGAAGGGATCGCTGAAGATCAGGATGCGATAGCAAACTGTGCTCAAGAAATCATATGGGGCCCAGCTATCAGACAGAGTAGCACCTGGGATGTTCAAAACCTATTTTAAAACAAGCAGCCAGCTAAGATAGGTGGTAGCTAAGCCCACACAAAAGAAGCACATCAACCCATATGATCCAGGGATTGAAAATAAGAAAATCCAAGATAAAAGAGGAAAACGTATTAAATTCTAAGTACCCAGTTTGCATCCGGCTATGAATGACAGCGAAAGTTAAAATCCACTTGCACATACATCCGAAAGTGAATTCATGCAGATATAATTAGAGTAAAATTTAACATCGTATCAAGTATTTTCCCTTTTAACTCATTCTCAATTTATTCTATGTTATATTCTCTTGAACTGATAAATATTCTTAACCAATGTCATTGAACAACTTGTACCGAAATTATTAAATGAAAACCAATTTTCTGTGTAAACTTTCACTGATAACACAATAACATTTTATTTTTAAAAAGAGAGAGATGGAACTGACTTCCTAGAGCAGGGGAGTCAGATATTGATGGCAAGTAAAGCTGAAATTGCGTCACCACAGGGAGCATGAAGCTGCTGACCTTACCAGGGTCTCGGGGGAAGAATCCCTGGGGAAGCTTTGAGTGGATATGGGGGAGTCGAGGACAGTGTTTCCAGGGCCCTGAATGCTCTTTCAGGCAGAAGAACCAGCCAAGCCAGGCCCCATAGGGAAGGAAGCAAGGCCCAGGCCCAGACCAAAGCCTAAGAGGCTGGAGAGGGTGGAGCGTGATGGTTAGGTCTGACAGGGCCCAATACCTTATGTGGTTCAGCTGCCATATTTATTAAAGGGGTAACCTGTCCCCCTGGAGTCAGTGTTCTCTTCAAATTAAATGAGCCGGCAAGGTGAAGCTCTGACAGGTACCCGACACACCACTGGGCCTCAATACATACCGAGTTCCTGAAAAATGCTGGCCCTCCAAAAGATCCCCTGAGGCTGGCGGGGGAGGCACGGAGGCTGCAGCAATCCTGCTCAAGCCCCACATCAACCCATCACCATCAAGGCAGTCCTGGCTCGCAGTGAACCCATGTGCTACAACGGAGGAGAACTGCTCCCCAGCGTTTCCTTGGCTACAACAGTTAGAGAGGCAGATGGCCACCAGGCCTTTCTTGTGTGGCACTGCTAGGTGAGTTTGAGCTGCCAACCTCTAGGTCAGAAGTCACACAGAAACCATTTGTGATGTTCAGATATCCTGCAGGGCAAACACTGGTCTTCACTCAGGCTGGCGGAGGCCATGACTGC
>NW_022103901.1:41000644-41033390 GCF_000313985.2 Echinops telfairi | reverse complement strand
GGCGAAATAAGTGATGGTGTCGCCATGCCCAGGAAGCACAGTGCAGTTATTAAAATGAGTGCTGCTGGTCTACATGTAAAGCAAAATCAAAAGGGTCTCCAAGGCATCGTGCAAGCAAAGGATGATGCACCAGACCAAAAAGACAGATGGCAGGCCACTGGAGCATGGACGGGGGGATGTGCACCCCAGAAAGACAAAGCCAAGATGGGGGGGGTTATTCCTCTGGGGAGATAAAACAGAGGGAGTCAGGAGGAGGGGGAAGTTATTTTTTTTCATGGAATATGCTTTTTTAACGTTTTTTGTTAGGCCTGGATATAATATGGTTTGTTAAGAGTCCAACATTTTAAGATACTTTTCCATTGTTAAAAAGAATCTATTAACATTTCTATTAATATTTAAAAAAATCCTTTAATATTTCTTCCCCTTACTATCATGGTCTTTATTTGCTTTACCTCATTAATAATCACATTAGACTTGTGTATGTTCATTTGTATAATTAAGATCGTTTGATACATGAAAGCCAAGATAGATAACCCTTCAATAACAGGAGTAATGGTTCTCTGAGGGAATGGGAAGTGAGAGGTGGGGGAGGTGGGGGAGGTGGGGGAGGGAGAGCAGCTGATAGCACTGGTGATTGTCTAACCCCACGCAAGAGGAGCAAACAACAGAATTGTATGTAAGTACAATTGGTGTAAGATGTGGCAAAATAAAATAAAATAAGGGTTCCTGGGTGGGGAGGGGAGGGGTAGAGGAGAGCTGATATCAAGGAGTTCAAGAAGAAAGAAAATGGTTTGAAATTGACTGTGGTAGCAATTGTACAATACTGCTTGATGTGATTGAACTATGGAATGCTATGATATCTGTAAGAGCTCCCAATAAAACAAAGAAAAAAGGAAGAAGAAAGTACAGCCACTAATGGAGCACATCCAAGACCCCTACACAGAAGAGCAGCAGCGGGGGTGGGGGCGGCGACCAGTTTCTTGTCAACAATAAACATAACCCAAACCCACTGCCAGCGAGTCAGTGCCAACTCACAGTGACCCTATAGCATAGGGTGGAACTGCCCCTGTGAGTGTCTGAGACGGTCACTCTTTATGGGACTAGAAAGCCCCATCTTTCTCCTGAGAAGCAGCTGGTGGTTTCAAACTGCTGACCTTGCAGTTAGCAGCCCAATGTCTAACCACAATGCCACCAGGGCTCCTAATGAACTTAGAGGGGGTAGGAAAGGTTAAGGATATAAAGGTAGAGGGAGTAAGGAATGCAAAAATCTAAAGACATTTAAGAAATGTGAATTATATGTCAATACAGATTTAATATTATAATTTCTTAATAAATAAAAATGTTTAGTGCTTAAAAAAAAAAGTAATATCTTATATGCTTTCCTTTTTGATCCAGTTTAAAGTAGTTTGGGTTTTTAATATCTTATGCTTTCTTCTGTGAAGAGGTTATTGAATGTTTTGTCTACTTGCGATTGTTGTGGTTTCTTTTGATTTTTACAAAATAGATATATTTTGTTTTCTTTGTGTTTGTATTGTGTATGATTTTCTGTATATGAAACCCAGAATAGTTACTATATAGACAGTAACTGGATTGATAATCGCCTAGGGCATTGCTGGGAGGCTGGGGGGAAGTGGGGAGCTAATGGCAATGTGAACAAGAAGAAAACATTCTGCCATTGATTGTGGCGATGATTGCACACATCAGCTTAATATAATAAATGATTAAGTTGTATGATATGTGATGTATATCCCAATAAAATATAATAAAAAGGTAAAAAAAAAAGAAAGAAAAAAAAAAGAAATGTATCATCTATCAAGGGCTCAATAGAAAGTACATGTCTAGAAAAGAATGAAGGCAACATATGTACAAACATGCTTGAGTCGATTGATGTATGGATTATGGTAAGAGTTGTACGAGCCCCCAATATAATGATTTTAAAAAGTGTTTCATCTAATCACAATGCACAGACTTTATTAGGATTCTGATAAGAGCAAATAAATTCACAGAAATGTTATGTAAGTGGAGAAAACAGGGCACTTCCTAGATATTTGACAATTTAAGAACTAATTGTTAATACTTAAGTGTGATAATGGTATTGTAACACGTTTTTAGAGATAACTACTAAAATAGTTATGCTAAAGATGATGCATTTCCAAATAACCTGGTCTGGGAAGGGCTAAGGAGAGTTCGAGTGGAGCAAGGCAGACTCTAAACTGACGCTTTCTAAAGCCAAGTGGGTCCTGGGGATTTCATGAGAAGGTTCTCTCAGCTTTTGCATAGGTTTGAAGTTTTCCAGAACTAACTTTTATTAAAAGTCAACACGCCACAGGCAAAAAAGGAAAACATACACTGTTGGTAACTTAAAAAGCACATACAGAATGACTACAAATCAATAAAAAAGAAAAGCAAATCCACATGGACTTAGTTGCCACCTCACTTATATTATATAGCTGCGTCTTTGAATATAAGCCCTTAAAAGCCCAGAACTGTTCCAGTTGATAGCCGGGAACCATCTGCTTTCTTCACCACACTTTGCTGTAGCACCCTTATCTTCAGTGATCATTTCATGCAGGTGAGTATTGAGCAGGGACATGTGATCAGAATGAACTGTTCTTGGATTGGGAGTCCAGAACCCAACTGCTTGTCTCAGAGCATGAACGACTCTGGTTTACCTCGGTGGTTGTATTGTGACAAAAACAAAAACCAACAGGAACGACAAAAACAAACAAAAGGCAGCCAAACGAAAAACCAAAGAAACAAAAATTAAACACACTGTCAAGCATCTCCCTGGGGTATAAGGTGATAGTACTGATAACAACAATAATTTTTCCAACACAGGGAATCCAGGGTGGATGAGTCCTTCAGGACCAGTGGTGTGAGTGGTGATACTGGGAGGGTAGAGAGAGAATGGGTTGGAAAGAGGGAACCGATTACAAGGAACTATATGTGACCTCCTCCCTGGGGGACGGACAACAGAAAAGTGGGGGAAGGGAGACGTTGGAGAGGGCAAGATATGACAAAATAAACAATTTATAAATTATCAAGGGCTCATGAGGGAGGGGGAAAAAATGAGGACCTGATGCCAGGGGCTTAAGTGGAGAGCAAATGTTTTGAGAATGACGAGGGCAATGAATGTACAAATGTGCTTTGCACAATTGATGTATGTATGGATTGTGATGAGTCATATGAGCCCCTAATAAAACGATTAAACAAACAAAGAACCCTAGAAAATTAAAAAAACAGTTTTTACATACTAAAAAAAATAAATAATTTTTCCAGTGACAAAGAATTTAAGATACTGTTCCTATGAGGAGTTTATGCAAGTATAGCCCAACTGCAAGCTGCAATCAATGAGTATTATATCAAGAAAAGTGTTATATTATATTTTTTAAAAACTTGATCAATGGTTACTATGGGTAAAAGAGGAAGAGTTATTGCTTAGGGGCATTGAGATTATGTTAATAGTAGTGGAATAATTTGGAAAAGGATATCAATAATGGTTGTACAACACAAAGTGTATAATAAATGGCACTGAATTATACATGTAGAAGTTGAATTGGAGAATGCTTTGTTGTGGATATTTTTACCACAATTAGAAAAAAAATAACTATGTACATAAATAACAAGTAAAAGGAAGAAGAAAATGTTCTAGAATCAACTGTGGTGATAACTGCACAACTCTTCTTGATGTGACTGACTTATTGATGAAGTGCTAATGAAACTGTTTTAAAAAAAAAAAGGAAAAGCAAATCCCATTCAATAGAAAATTAGTAAAGGCTGCAAGGAATACATCAGCAAAGGGGGAGCCAAAAGTCAAAATGGCCCCTCATTTGTGACGAGGAAACACCAGTCAAAGGTGGTGGGAAAGGACAATGCAGCACGTCAACAACGGGGTCACCAGATGCCGTCGACTTTACAGTGTGGTGGTACCCTGCCAAGGTCAAGATGCCAGGCCTACCACTTGGCAATTTATAGTGTAATAAAACACATTTGCTTACTGGATCCAAGAAGTGGTTGTAAATATGGGCTCGGCATAGTAAGGGTAGGCTAACCGCAAGGTCGGTAGTTCAAAGCCCATGAGCTGCTTGATTGGAGAAAGATGAGTCTGTCTGCTCTAGTAAAGATTTAGTCCTGGAGATGCTATATCGGGGGGACAATGGAAGCTGGGATTGACTTTTTTTTTATATTGACATCTTTATTTATTTTTATTTATTTTTGAATCGTTTTATTTGGGGAGCTGGCATTGACTTGATGCCAGTGGGTTCCACTTGGTTTCATATAAAGAGAAAGACAAGTCAACCTAGTGTGTCTCTTATGGAAGACACCGTACCGACAATACTGGAGCATCATCAACAAAATGAAACTGGATCCAAGGCTTCTCATCCAAATCCCAGGTGAAGGAAATCCAGGGAGCCAAGTAATCTGCACATACCACCCTCCCCCCACCCCCACCCCCAGCTCCAGATGCAATCAGCAAAACCCCAGGAGAGAGAAACTCTGTAAAGCAAACCAAGAAAAAAGCAAGCACATCAGCCAATTAAAGTATACACACGCCAATTAAAATATACACACGCCAAATGGATCCCGACTCAAGAGACTATTTTTAAATCGTGAGACCAATGGAGATGTGAACACTGCCTGGATCTTGGATCACATGGAGGAAGGGCTGGTAAAAGTGTTTGGATGTGGAGGAAGGCGGCCTTCTAACTCTATTGTGGTTCTTCTGCCTTCTTTCTTAAGGGGTCTTGTACACTAAAACATCGACAGATGAACCAGAACCCAGGGTTTGACTCAAAATGCACAGAAGGGGAAGTGGTGGTAGGCTCATCACTGAAAACACGACGGGGCACGATCCATGACGGTTCAATGTGGGGAAGGAGACATGGGGATCCACTGTGTTACTATGCCTGTCAAAGGTTAAATCACAAAGGTCTTACCAGGAATACGAAATTATGAAGAATGCATACGAAAGGACGCATGCATTTTTAAATGGTCAGGGTCATGCTTGGTAACAAATGTCTACAGATATAAAATCAGATTACAAATATTTGTGGTATGTCATCCCATAAAGAACTTAAGAGCAGAGGAAGTAAATAAATTCAGCCAGTGGTCCTCAGTTAACCCTCTTCCCCAGGAGACATCTGGAATGTTAGGTGGGCATTTTTTTTTGGGGGGGGGGGGATTCCTGGGATCTGGAGAGTAGAGCCCAGAGATGCTGCTAAGCATCCTGCGGTGCACAGGACATCACATTGCCCCACAATAAGTGCCCCTGCCCATTGGCCTAGGATCAAGGCTGAGAAATGCCCCCAGTAGATTTAGCTGAGCTACACCTCAAGCCCTAATAAAACATAAAAATGAAAAGTGACAAACAGAGGCTATCACATAGATGAAAGTCGCCCACAGGAAGCTAGGCCGTGCCCAGCTCATGGACCAGTGTCTCCACGGCAAGGTGGTGAAAACATGGCCACCAGGTCCAAAGTCAAGCTCCTGGGTGGGGAGAGCAGAGCAGGCAGGAAAGGGGACTTCCACAGCCACGGTAGCATCTTATTCTATTTGTTATGCACACATACTCCCTGCTCCCCCTGGGAAAAGGAATTTGAGTGGAAGTTTATTGCTGCTTCATTCTTGGAATTTATTTTTAACTCTCGGCAGCCCTGTGTGTTACCAAATAGAAATGCCCTATGGGGTTTCCTAGCCAGTTCACTGCCACTGAGCGGATTCTGACTCCCAGGGATTCTACGGGGCAGAGCAGACCTGTTCCGTGGGATTTTGAAGCCCACAAATCTTTATGGAAGCAGACAGCCTCAACTTTCCTCTGAGGAGCAAGAGGCTGGTGGGGCTGAATGGGGCTTCCTTGGCTGTCATTCTTATGTATGGGAACACAACACCAGGTTTTTCTCTCGGGAGCTGCTGGGTAGGTTTGAACTACCAACAGCTGAAAGCTTAACTGTTGTACCGCTGGGGCTCTTAGATGGTGGATACATGGAGAATGAGTTTAGTCTCTCTACTTTCTCTATCCTTGATATTGCTAATAATCAAACGGCCCGACAGCCAGGGGAGCCGTGGGTGGCGGCAGCACAGCTTCCCCGTGGAGGACTCACCGGGCCTCGCAGGTCGATGAGCTCTTGCCTCATCTGTGACACCAGGGTTTCCTTGGCCACCAGGGCCCGGTGCAGGCGCTCGTTGAACTCGATCAGCTCACCGTGCATCTCCGCCACCTGTAACACAAAGATGGACACTGAGAGGACACTTCCCCAGGGACTGCCCAGCTTCTTAGCACCTACCCCTTGAATGGCTTAGCTGCTATGTGAGTCAGCAAGCACATGCACGGTCACCATCAGGTGTTGTGGCTGACTTCCCACTGGCTGCCTCTAACAATTGGGAGTCGGACATCCAGTTGATGGTTAAAATAAGACTGCATCAGATCAGTGTGTGGATCTCTCAGGCTCCGCCCTCTTACCTCAGGATGCTTTCCCAGCAAAGACTTTCTTCCTGATCTGGTTTCTGCCTGCCAAGAACCCCACACTAACAGCACATTCTGAAAAGTTCTGACCATTTCACTGGGGCTTTGGTTCTGAACACAAGAAAAGAGAGCCAGAGTTTTATTGCTATTGGTGACGGACATCTGGCAGCAGTGTCTTAAAAAACACTTGCTGCCAAGTTCTTCCCATTCATGTGACCCTATGTGTGTCAGGATCCAACGGCTCTATCGGGTCGCCCATGACTGGATTCTGAGAAGACTGCCAGGCCTTGCTTCCATGGTATCTCTGCGTGGCTGGGCTCAAACCTCCAACCTTTCAGTTGGCAGCTCAGCCCCATTAACCGTCTGCCCCACCCAGGGGCTCCTCTAGCCACTGCTTGTCCTGGTACCAGACGAACATTTTCTATTTCCTGTTTCTCTTTCCTTGGGACAGTGGTATTGAAATCCACCAACGCTGGACTAGCTAAGGCCAGAGCCGCTGTGTCGGCCTAGGCTGGGAATGTGCATGCTGAGGGACTGACGCACTGCAGACACATCTGTTTTTGACTGGCTGCTGGAGGGCCAAGAATACTGCTTTGGGGGTTCAAATAAATTTCAGCAAATGGATGAACTCGTAAACACAAAATCTACAATGACGGAGGCCAGGCAATTATTATTCCCATCTTGCAGATGGGAGAAACAACTCTGAGGAATTGAAGCAGCTTACTCCAGGTCATGAAACTACGAAATGGAGTGTGGGTATTCCCATGCAGACAAGTGGCTCAGAGGTTGGGGGCCATTGACTGTGCTCCTGCGAAGGCCCCCATACCACTCTGCATGGTGGCAGGCGGCAGCCTGTCAGGGCCTCAGGTGAGCATTCAAAGTTTCCCAAAGCGTAGTCAATCCCCTTGCCTGATAAAAGTGGAGGTGACTATGTGGCGGTCCCTGGACAATCCAACATACAGAATGCCCAGAGAGCTCAGTTGACTGAAGAAGAAAAAAGGAACTTATCTGACTACAAGAGCAGGCCAGCTTGTTGCCGTTTTAAATGCGAGTCAGTCCGAACACATTCTTCCACACAAGTGACCCTTGCGAGCACCACACCAAGTGAAGGAGGCCAGGCACAAAGGCCACCCGTGCTCCCATTCACATGGGACAGCCAGCACAGGCCAACCCACCGAGACAGAAAGCAGGTGAGTGGCCTGGGCAACGGCAGGGGATGGGAGCTGATGGCTGAGCGGGGAGATGAGAACGTTCTACCAGCAGACGGAGGTGAGGGCTGCACAGCACGGTAAACAGAACCGATGTCACCAACTTGCACACTTTAAAACGGCTTAAAAAAACCAAATTCAAGTAGCTAATATAAAACATTTTAGAGAAACGTTAGCTTTCATCCTGCCAAACTCTTCTGATAAAGACTCCTGCAGCCGCTTAGCAGTCTCCTGGATGTAGGCCTGGCACAGACCCTCACGGCGGCCTGGCCCCTCCCCAAGAAATCCGCGGAGCTGCACCCCAGCGCCTTGTCCCACTGCGTGGACCGCGTCCACCATGGCAGAGCACATGTAGTAAAGATCTCCACTAGGTCGTGTGGACACTTGCAGCGAGCTAAGTCCTTTCAGAGAGAAGGTCAGAAACAGGAGAGGCTCAGGGACCTTCACCTGAGTGCGATGCTTTGGAGCATCTGATTAAGCATTAAGAGGATCTGATTCCTCTACAACGGTGGTTAGGTGCTGTCGAGCCGGTTCCAGCACACAGCAAGCAAACATGACCTCGTTTGAGCCCACTGTCGCAGCCACAGTGTCCATCCTTTTATTTTTCAGGTGTGGGGGATACTATTGTTATATAAAGAATAAAGGTATTAAAAGAAATATACCAAGACTGTTATTAACATTAGTCAAGGGGTATGTTTTCATCTACTTTTCCTTATTTTTAAGCTTTCTAATAATGAGCACTCTTTCACTTATCAGTCAGGAAAACCACGGGTAGACTCTAAAAGAATTAAAATTCTTCACCTGAAACTACAGGGAGCCTGCATGCAACTGACACGAGATTTCACAGACTGCCAACTGTGATCCCGAGTTTTCCCTTCACGTGCTCATGAAGCCTCACTGAGGGCGTGGCCCCTGGATCGGCAGGGCACTCGCCTCCTCTCACCCCATTCTAAATGGCCCGAAATGCAAAGTGAAAATGGCACAAAGGGTGTCGCCGAGACAGCCGTGCAATTAACAAAGGAGGGTAAGCCGCTGAGCCTTTTAACCAGCTCTTGCCTTATACAAACCTAAAATTAATATCCGTTCACTGCCTGATGCCTTCTGCATAAGGCAAGCTTCCCGTTCTCTTCTTTGTCCTTAACAAACAAATACAATATTGATCATAATGCCTGTGTGAATTTCATATGGAAATCAGCACACCCTCCATCAGGCTGCTCTTCCAACTTCCCACACGGTAAAGCAAGAAACACGCAGCTGCTCACTACCTGCTAATTGTGCCCCAGGAACAGCGAGCCTAAAGAAACACCACGGTCGTCCTCAGAAGAGCGGGGTCTGGGGCTCGTTGTGCAGTCAGAGCCTGAGTGCTAAAGACAATTCTCCATGAATGCATAAAACATCAAACTATCCCAGCGTCAAGCAGCGCTTATCATGAGCTGTCAAAACCCTGGTTCTCTCTCAGCCAGAAGAATGACGTGACCGCATCAGACAACGCTCTCCCTTTGCTTCCGTTTTGCTCTACAAGAGCAATCAGTTACCAAGCGCATCCGATGGGCAGAGGCGACAAAATCGGATGAAATCATTTCCAGCAGCAGTAAAACCAATGCATGCTATCGCTAAGCAGCTAAACCCCCGAACTCTGAGTTTTCACTTCACATATTCCTGCTGATAGCCCTTGATACAAACAACTTTCATAGAAAAATGGAATGAAAAGATAATGGGCTTTTCCTATGAACTTTTGGAAGCCCCCTCATACTGAGCGTACGTTATGAAACCCAGCAGTAACTATTTGCACACTCTGCTGTAACTCAAAATGGAAGACTCAGAGCCTAGGGAGAACACACACACACACACACATTGAAGACTCAGAGCCTAGGGAAAACACACAGACACACACACACACACACACACACTGAAGACTCAGAGCCTAGGGAGAACACACAGACATACACAAGCACTGCCACACAGAGGACACTGCAAAGGCCCCGGTGGGGAGGCAGCTGGAGATGTGGCCTGGGCTTATCACTAACCAAGGGCGCATTCTGGCACAAGTCATTCAGAGGCCTGGAGGCTCGGCGCTGCAACCACAGCAGGGGGAAGGCACAATGAACAAGAGCGGTTTCCCTGTCACCAGTTGGGGCGTGTGAAAGCTGATCCCAGATGGGGCACAAAGGAGAGCGAGGACAGGCAGGCCTGCAGGGTCCAGATGAAAGAGGACCACATGTGCCCCAGCACAGAGCTCTGACAGGTCCCCACCTTGAGTCAGGAGAGAGCTCAGCGGGAGCTGGCAGCTGGGAGGGACAAGTAGGTCAGGAAGAGGCTCTCTAACAGGTCTCAGGCCAGGGCTGAAAACCTGACCAGGGCCACACCCCACCAGATGCATGCCCTGAATCATCACTGGGGCCCCTCCACAGTGATAAAGCAAAAGCCAAGGCGAGGTGGAGGGGCAAGGACCCGGCTTATGCAGCCACAAGCATAGCACAGCATTGGGAATGGAGCCTGGGGTCCAGGGACTGGAGAGGCACGCTGGCCAGACCCAAGGGGAAGGCATACTCACTCGCATGCTGGCTTGGAAGGTATCTAGCCTTTGGCCAGAGGGTTACTCGTTTTAAGGTGCAAACATGTTCCATCCTTTAGGGCAGTGGCTCTCAACCTTCCTAATGCTGCGACCCTTTCAAACAGTTCCTCATGTTATGGTGACCCCCCAACCATAACATTATTTTTGTTGCTACTTCATCACTGTCATCTTGCTACTGTGATGAATTTGGTGACCCCTGTGAAAGGGTCGTTTGACCCCCACAGGGTTGCGACCCACAGGTTGAGAGTCGCTGCTTTAGGGGGAGGAGAAGGTAAAAAGCTTTACAAACTGTTCATTCAAGCGTGTCGATCAGGCTTTTAAAATGACCTCTGTCTGGGTTCACTGCTGGGAGCTACCCCGCCTCTCTGTGTATAGGTGCAGTCTGGTAAGCAACCCAGAGGTTGAGGATAAGACCCATATGCTGATCCAGCGGGGAAAGACTTGGCAGCCTGTTCCTGTCCAGATTTACAGTCTCAGATCCCCTACTGAGCAGTTCTCCTCCGTTCTATAGGATTACCATGAACCGGAACTGCCCGGATGGAAGTGGGGCTCCATTGTTTTGGTGCTACTTGCATATGTGCTCAAAGCACGAATTGAGCTCCAAATGGCCCAGACCTCTCTAGATGCCCATCAACACATCATGGCTCTTCATCTCTCCAGACTGCTCTGGCAGACATCACCAATCTATGACTGCACTCCTTCCTCAAGATGACACCAGGCAGCCACAAGCAATCAAGCAGTGGGCTGACGCACAAAGATGACATTTGTTGGTATCCCTGGTATGAGCGGTCGTAAAGTATTTTGGTGATGGTGACCTTTAAGGTTATAAGAAGATGACTTCTCTTAGAGTTCCCACTGGGCCATTCCAAGGCTGTGGGGACACCATCCTTCTGCTTATTGCTTGCAACAGAGATGTCACTAAGCCCCTCTACTTGTCAGCTTTCAACTTCTGAACTTTCCCTGACACGAGCAAACCACAGCCAGAGGAAAACCAGATTAGCCTTGCCTGCCACCAACCCCAAACAAAAGCCAAACCCAATGCACTGTGAGTTCATGGCCAGACATGCACAGCCTGTGACTGCCTGTGAGTCATGGCCTAGCAAGGAGCATGGAGTCCATTCTGACTCCCAGCGACCTCCCAGCACAGAAGACCTGCGCCAGCGTTTCCGAGTCTGGGCATCTTTCTGGGAGCAGACGGCCGCATCCTTCGCCCTCACGTGGCTGGTAGGTTCACACCATCAACCTTTCAGTTAGCAACAAGCACTTAAGCGCCGCGTCACTGGGCTCCTGACTGGCACAGCGGGTCAGGCTCAACAGAAACGAGTTGCAGAATGCATTCCCACTCGTGGGGACTCCAGTGTCAGGATGCTCTGCAGGGTCCGCAGAAGGAGATCTCCAGGCCTTTCCTCTGAGCACCGCAGGGTAGTCTCAGGCCTCTAACTTTTCAGTTAGCCCACTCATGTATCTATAATAACACCCTTGGGCTGTGAGATACTTGCTATTAGCTTGAGACTAACCAGAGCAGAAACAAAGGACGCAGCAGGAAATGCCTACGGCAGTTGGATGGTGGCCGACATCCCTCAGTTCTTTCTGGTGTTGTCCAGAAGCATCAGTCTTCAATGGATGGGAATTTAAAACAAACAAGCAAAAAAACTCCTTTCTTCCTCAAAGAGAATTTGAGAAACAATCGCGTACAACACACACTGAGTTTGAATCAATGTCTTACATTAATTATGACCCAAAAAATAATGAATAACAATTATGATAACAGAAAACCAAATTACAACAGTCTGGATAAAAATCTTTGAGAGCTGAAAAGAAAAATAAGTTGGAATCAATGGTGTTAACATCTGTTGTTCTACAAGAGTGTTAATTCAAACTTGAAAACTAAGAAAATTAGGACCTTAACCAGAAATTATGCCTATCTAGACCTAGCTTTGGGAGCCCTGGTGGGTACAAGTTGGGCTGCTAACTGCCAGGTCAGCAGTTCAAAATCACCAGCTGCTCTGCAGGAGAAAGATGAGGCTTCTACTCCCACAAAGGGTTGCAGTCTCAGACACTCACAGGGGCAGTTCCAACCCGTCCCATAGGGTCGCCACACGTCAGAATTGATTTGATGGCAGTGAGCTGGGTTTGGTTTGGAGAACTGGCCTGGATGGCACAGTGGGTTACAGGTAGGGCAGCTAACCACAAAGAGCAGTTCAAACCTACCAGCCTTTCCAAGGGAGAAAGATGAGACTGTGCATGCCCCTGTAAAGATTACAACCTTGGAAACCCTAGGGATTAGTTTGACTGGATCCTACTGGGTCACCATGAGTCAGAATCAACTCCCTGGCAGTGGGTATGTGTGCAGTAGACCCATCTAGGACATGGGCTGTGGGAAATCCTTAGGAAGTATCACTGCTGTCCGTCAGTAGCTCTGATCCTGGCACTGCTTCATGCTGACATTTCCCAGAAGAGGAAGGAAGGTGGTGCCAGAGACAGAGCCACAGCCCAAGGTCACAGAGCTGAAGAGTGAGAGATGGAGAACCCAGGGATTATGGTCCCAAAGCCCTTGACATCACATGGGCCTTCAAGGTAGTGGATGGGTAGCCCCGGAGGAGAAAGGAGGCCTGCACCTGTCTGGAACTGTGGTCACTTGGACTCTGAGAGGGAAGTGACCTGTGTAGTTGAAGTTCATTCCCTGCAAGGCCAGGATGAGGAGAAATAGGGATGGACTTTGTAAACTGTGGACCCCTCCCTGTGGACGCAGCGATGTGACAGTGGGAGGGAGGGGTGACAGGGGGGCCTCGAGGAGCATGTGCTCTGCTCCAGGACTACCGTGTGCATGTACTCCCCAAGAATGACCTCATCCAATCCCCATCACCTCCAGAAGGTGAGTGCTGCACTGTCCCTAATATGTTGGCAGAGGAAACTGAGGCACAGGATGCGTCAACAAGGAAAGAGGTAGCAGAACAGGGATTCGAGCTCTCAAGCTCAACTCTCTGTTGCCTCTCAGACACCCGGTGCTGTGCTAAAGGGGCTGACTTCTCCCAAGGCCTGGGAGAGGCGAGGGCTGCAGGACCAAGGGCCATGGCCCCTGCTCTGGGAAAGGCACCGTCAACCCTCAGGAAAGGGCATTAGCAGGCAAAGCAGGAAAAGGGTTTCCGATACTGAGTCCCCCAAGGCTCAGCCTGCTCATCACCAACCACTGTACACGAAGCCCCTTGGTGACTTCCCCTGCCCCAAGCACACAGGAACCCCGGCACACACAGAGACTGCTGGATCCCAGCTCAGGACCCAAAGGAAAATGCTAGTGAGGCGCTGGGAGCTCCCTGCAGACCGGACTAAGTCGTCCTAAGAGTGGCTCTTGCCTCATGGGATGGCACAGCTGGAAGTATTTTTCTAAGTGTTTTTAAATCTCCCCAACATAAAGATGGTCCCATATTGCTTCCAGCTGGTCTCCACAGAGGGTGGGAAAGGGGAAAAGGCTGAACCTGGAAGTCAAGTCCAGGTCCTGCCTGATCACAGCTGTGTGACCCAGAATTACTCTCTTCACATCCTTGATTCTTGGGACCTTCTTTGTAAAAGAGGATACCATTTCCTGTCATACAGGGTCACCATGGGAAATAGAAGCAATGCAATTCCGGTAACTGCCCAGTCCTAAAGGACACTTGGGTCATCACACGAGGACTTCCTGTGGGCCTCTCATCCATCATCAACGATGACAAGCCTAGGAGGCAGAGGCTGAGTCCCATTTTACAAGTGAGGAAACTGAGGCTCAGAAGGTAGACCAAAAGTAAAATCAATAAACCAACCTCACTGCCATCAAGTTGATTCCTACTACTAACCCCAAGGTTACCAGTTCAAAACAATCAGTCACTCCTTGGGAGAAACACAAAGCTTTCTACTCCTGTAGAGAGTTATAGTCTCAATGGAGACTTTAGACCAGGGGTCCTCAAACGGCGGCCCGCCGAGGATATTTATCCAGCCCACTGGGTGTTTTTGCCCCGTTTGTTTTTTTACTTCAAAGTAAGGTATGTGCAGTGTGCATAGGAATTTGTTCATAGTTTGTTTTTTTTAACTATAGTCTGGCCCTCCAATGGGTCTGAGGGATAGTGAACTGGCCCCCTGTTTAAAAAGTTTGAGGACCCCTGCTTTAGACCCTATTTTTCTGAGGCACATAACATCCTTCATAGGTCACAACAGAAGTGTGGAAACCCCACTAAGTGAACTGGACTGTACTTCAAAATCATCTTGGACCCAATGCTAAAATTCAGTGCGTGAAGCAGATGACTGATATCCCCAGGGTATAAAACTGGCAGCTGTCAGACTTTGGCTTGGATTTCTTGCCTCGGGATACCCAATGGATGGTGGCCAGGAACTACCATATATTACTTTTTTTTAAAATGGTTTTATTAGGGGCTCATACAACTCTTATCACAATCCATACATGCATCAATTGTGTAAAGCACATTTGTACATTCATTGCCCTCATCATTCTCAATACTATTTTTTAATGGCCTCCATCCTTTATTAAGTTTTGTGTTAATCTGGTAAGTCTGGTTCTGCCACTGTCAATGAGTATTACTAAAAAATTTGCCTTATCTTCAACTGCCATTTTTTTGTGTAAATAATGCTAGTCACCTAAGAGTTTTAACCTGTGCAAATCAGTCATTCATGTATTGCAGTTCATAGCCAGCTTATACTTTTATAATCTCCTTTTCTTAACTGTGTTTTAAATTCTATACCATTGGCTAAATTAATGACATCATCAATAGAATTACCTTATGCCCAAGGGAGATGGTTGAAAATGTTCTCTAATATAAAATGACACTGATGTCTCCAAGGTGAACCAGAGACATATATAAGCCATAGAGATATGAATGGGTTTGGGGCTCACAATTAATTCTAGGCCCAATCTAAGAACAATGAACTCTTATGAAATGGCCGTGCTTGCTATTCGCCCTCATGAAGAGATCACTAAAGATACAGGTGCTATAGCAACGTTTGGTATAAGAAGCTAGATGGTGCCAGGCTACCAGGAAGAATAGCATCTGGGGTCTTAAAGACTTGTCTACAAATAGCAGCCATTTAGGCATCAACTACGTCCATAGGGAAGAAACACACCAGCCTGTGTGATCCAAGGACTGCAAATAATAGAATCCAAATCCACAGGAGGAAGTGATATCAGAGCTTATATTGTGAACACCTAGCTTGTAGAAAGCTATGGATGACAGTGGATGCTCAAAATCCATTTGCAGGGTCCACACATGATTTAAGCCTCTGGTAAGTCCCCTCTGCTCCTAGTGGAGGGATGTGACTAGCCTTGTTAACACCACAGATCATTGTAGAGACGATTATAGTAGATATAGCTAGGTAAAAATGTAATATTTTATTTGGTCTCCCTTTTGATCCATGTAGAAGTTGTTTCAGTTTAGAAAAAAAAAAAGTGAAGGGGGAATACATTGGATTAAGCCTGTGAATCTCCTCTGAACACAGGCCAGGGTGTGACTGGCCTTGTTGTCATGCAGCGCATCAGAAAGAGGATTACAGCAAATGTAGCTAAGTTAAAATTTAACACCTTATCATTTGATCTCCTTTTGGACTAATTTTAACATTGTTCTAGTTTTTTAATATTTTCTACTTTCTTTTCTATTTAGGTTTTTCTCTATTTTTTAATTCTTGTTAACTTTTGTGCTTGTTTTTTGTTTTTGTATTTTTCAGTATATGAAATCCAGGATGGGTGAGTCTATAGAGACAGTAACTGATTAATGGGTTTTTTTTGGGGGGGCGGGGTTGGTACGACAGCGGTGCTGTGGGAAGATGGGGTATTAATAACAAGGAGTATGAGAAAGTAGAAAATGTTCTACTTTCAAAACTCTTCATGATATGAGTGAACTATTGCATTTATGATATATGGATTATATTCCAATAAAACTGAAAAGGAAAAAAAAGAATTAAGACTAGAGGGGGGAAAAAAAGAATTAAGACTAGGGAACCGACAGGCAGTTCTACCCTGTCCTTCCTACAGGATTGCTGTGAGTACAGATCAACTTGATGGCAGTGAGTTTAGTTCAGAAAGTCAACCGGCTGTCCAAATTCACACCTTCTGCAAGGAGGGGACTCAGCCGCATTCAGGACCCCCAGCACTACTCCTGCGACTTCTGCCCATCCGTGTGTCCATTCAGCCCCTGGCTAGCTCAGTTCCAAGGGAGGAAGCTGCTGGCCTTGCCCTGTAGAGGCAGGAATGCTGGGATCTTGGGGCCAATGCTCCTCCACATCTTCTTGAGAAGCAACAGGATCAAACCCAAGGGGCAGGGTCCATCCTGGAGCGCCACCTGGACACCACTGTGTGGCCGAGCCGTTCGGGAAAGCAGCACCGGAAGTAACCCTGGTAACAGCTTCCCAGACCGGGTGCAACAGATCCACTGCCATGGAGTGGACTCGACTCCTTGTGATCCAATAGAGGGTTTCTGTATGGCAGCAGAGCAGACAGCCCGTCTTTCTTCCCAGGGTGGTTAGTGGGCGTGAGCCACTGGCCTTGCAGTTAGTAGTACGACGCTTACTGACAGTGCCACCAGTGCCTCCCCCGAGAGCCAACCCCTGCCATGTTCCATGCTCACATGCTCTGTGAGAGTGACCCCCATGTGGCTGGCTGGGAGTACAGATGAATGGAGAGAAGAACACTCAGAACACACAACAGCTTAATTAGCAACGGCAGGTGTCGGGGGGCACTGTTAGGACTTGGCCAGGGGCTGCTGAGTCTCAGTCCCTAACCTTGGTCCTCGTCTCTGGTGGCTGTTGATGACCCTTAGGCAGATCCACGTGGCAAACTGTGGAAAGAGGGCTCACGGAGCAGCACCTGCTTATAGGCAGACACCACCTCTTCTCCCATGCTGCCTGCTAGTAGCCCTTTGAGAGCAAAGGCAAAATCCCCAGAAAGACTGGCCTTGGCGTTTGTGTAAGACAGTGAGCAAGGGCAGGAGAGGCATCCCAGCCCTCACAGAACACGACAGAGGCGTCAGACAGCTGTTCCTATTCTAGAGCGTCGGGAGAGGCCATGCCTCACGATGGTCAGGGCGTAGCTAGGTAGCCAGGTGGCTGAGAAGCAAAACCTACCATCCTCTTGACTAGCTGTGAGCTGGGGCAAGGGCTTTACCTGGCATCAACAAGCAAGGTTAAGAACAATGAAACGCACCGTGGGCTGTGACTTTGCAGGGCAGCCCATGAACGCTGGTCATTATTCGACCCATTAACCAGGTGCCAGCACGAACCACCTAGGCTGACCCCACCTCCTTTACGCCCTTCTCAGGGCCTTCTCCTCCCCTCATCTCATCGCCAAGGCCTTTGGTCCGAAGCGCTCCATCTCCCACCTCGACAAGCCCAGCAGTCCCCCAGGTGCCATGCTGCCCACCCCTTCCTTCCCTGCCCCCTCAGCCTGATACTCAAGCCACTCCCTAAAGCCCAAGCTAGGTGGCATCCCTTCTCTACGCAAGCCCTTCACTGACATTTACAAATGACATAACGCCATGTCTGTGATTTGCTTCAATCTAATAGGGGTGGTGGTGGCAGGGGGGTTGGCAGGGGGGGGAAAGCCGGCAATAGGGCTGCCATTGAGTGGGTGGCGATGGGGGCCGGTGGGGCTATGGGATGGGTACAAGGAGGTATACAATACCCTTTTTTCTACGTCAAAATTTCTCCATAATCTAAAATAAAATGTAAAAAAGTCCCTTAACAGCTTCCCACCAATTACATCCTTGGCGTGTCAGACAGGCAGGAGGAGGAGGGGAGAAGTGGGCAATAGGGGGTGGGATGAAATGTTAGTTAATATTTCAGAGGCAGTGCTAAGTGACCAGGCAAGGACACGCTGCTGGACACCTCCTGCGCACGCCTCCCCCAACCCTGCGCAGCCTCGGGGCAGACCACATTTCAGGGCCTGACCTCTGATGCCTTCCCCCAACCCCCAGCCATCTCTCCTAAAGCCCTACTCTCCCCTCCTGTGGCACTTACCAACACCACTCTGGCCTCAGAGGACAACAGGGAGGCCTGATGAGGAGGCTAAGACAATGGCCCGGGTGGGGTCACACAGGCTCACAGGAGGAGGCAGGGTGCTGCCATGGCCAGCCCCCCAGCAAAGAATGCTGCCCCCCACCCCACCCATGCCAGGGTCACAGATGGCTCCACAAGCCTCCTGTGGGATTACTGCCAGTGTTAGCAACAAACCCAGACACTTCCCGGGCTGATGTCTGCTCCATCCATTTCAGGAGCCAGAGGGTGCAGGGTGGGGTTGGGGGTGGGTGGGGCTGGGTTCTGTTAACACAGTGGATGATGCCCCTTGCCTGGTATCTTACAATGGTAATTATTATAGCCCATTACGAGGACAAAGCACCTGGCTCAGTTGGGCTGGTGAAAATGGGTCAAGAATTGCTTTAAAAAAGACTCCACTGGTCTCTCCTTTCAAAAGCACAGCCATCCCAGAGAACAGCTATCGATTTTCACAGGTCCTGGTGGTGGAGGGCAATTCAGCACACACACACACACACCCCAGCCCCCCGCCCCCAGCCTCCCCAGCACAGAATGGCTTCTCTAGCCTGCTGGGCAGTTACCACAGTTGTGAACAAACACTGACTGACCTGGCTCTGAACACTTTGTTTGCATGAATTCATTTGCACAGCAACCTGATGAGGCTGACCCACGGCTCCCGCCCGGCTCTGGAGTATCTGAAACTCTGAATCATCCCATCAGTCACTCTGTGAGCACCTAACACCCAGCCAGTCCTGTTGGAAGCACTGTGGGCAGAGTAGGAAACGAGAGAGACAGCCCCTGCCCTCACAGCCCTATTGTTCTCAGGGGCCATTCGGTGGCTTATAGACTGCCACACTGCCTGGTCCTCACCAGCCTGCACTGCTGCTAAGCTTGAGCCCATAGGCACCGTGTGTCAATCCACCTCGTTGAGGATCATCCTCTTTTCTGCCGACCCTTTACTTTACCAAGCATGATGGCCTTCCTGATCACATGTCCACAGCGTGTATGACAAAGTCTCCTCATCCTTGCTTCTAAGGAGCATGCTGGCTGTACGTCTCCCAACACAGATTTGCTTGTTCTTCAGGCAGTCAGTCCGTGGTACTTTCAATATGCTTCACCAGCACTGTAATTCAAGGCACCTCCTCTCCTGATCTTCCTTGTTCATTGTCCAGCTTTCTCATGTATATGAGATGACTGAGAACACCATGGCTTGGTCAGACGCACCTTAGTCCTCCAGGAGACCCAGCCTACAGTCCAGCTACTGGCCCCATCTAAGTGAGGAGGAAGCTGAGGCAGCCGACAGAGGCTGAGTCCCAGTCAGAGCTGCTGAATGGAGGGTGTGGGATCTGAACCCCGAGCCTGGGCTCACAGCTACCACCGTCTCCCTGGCTTGACACACCCCTCCCTACTTGAAGCCATATCCATACACTGCTAAAACTGCTGGCCCATTTCATTCACCTCTCAGTAAGTCATTCACATTTCTTCATTCATGCAACACTAACGTTCTGAGCAGCTCTGCCCAGGTACCACATCATCCTGGGTGCTGGGGTCAGTGGTGACCAGGACTCTAGCCCTGCCCTCATGGCGCTCTCCTGGGGTTCAGAGTCAAGAGTGGCCAAGGGGGAGCATCGTGCAGGTCCCGGGCAGGTGGGACAGGAGGGTCCCTGAGGGTCACACTAAGCTGTGAATTGAAGGCCAGGAAGTGGTTAGGCAACATGAGGAGATGAGACAACAGGTTCAAACCCAGGTATGCCACTTCCAAGCCCCATCCCCTATCTGCTCCCTTATCCTCAGCCAGATAGTGGGGGCCATCGGGCTGAGCAGGCAGGGCTGGTGGGAGAATCCAATGCGCTAAGAACAGGCTGGAGCCTGGTCAACCTAGCACACAGTAGGAGCCTCGAGGAAGTTGGGCCCAGGGAAGGGCTGACTTTCCCAGGAGCGCACAATTACAAGCACTGAGCTTTGGAACCGCACGGCGGTCTGACTTCAGCACTGAGGATGCCTCCTTCGGGTGACACCGGAATGCAGTCCCTGAGCAGGGCTGGTCCCAAGTCAAGTGGAGGCTCTGTTGGGGACCCAGGGGTGGTGCCATGATGCAGGTTGGTGACGTGAAGGGCCCTGTTTGCTGGCACTCATGAGCAGACTGTTCCTCAGATTTCACCCAAAGGTGAGAGGCCTGCGGGT
Organism: Echinops telfairi; assembly: GCF_000313985.2. Classification (NCBI taxonomy): domain Eukaryota; kingdom Metazoa; phylum Chordata; class Mammalia; order Afrosoricida; family Tenrecidae; genus Echinops; species Echinops telfairi. Next base: position 41,012,953 of record NW_022103901.1, on the reverse strand, counting down.
GGCCCAGCTCAGGACCTCCCTCCCCGCACCCCTCAGCAGGCCCAGATGCTCGGGGTCTGCATGCTCACTTGCCTGCTCTGTGTGCTGAGAGCCTCTCCCACCCCACCGAGCCTGCTGCAAAGCCTGAACGCCCCCGGGAGGCCTGAAAGACCCCAGTGTCCATGATAGAGCTTTATGGGGTGGTTACGTCAATGCTGCTGACCAAGAGCCTAATGGGGCCCACACAAGAAACCCTGAACCCACAGGCCTGCTACTGACCGGGGGGCAGTGCAGAAGGCTGGCCAGGCAGGGATAGGTGACCCCCTCCCTGCTAGGAGCAAGGTGACCTGGTTCCTCGTCAGGCATGCCCCCTCCCTGGTTCTCCCTGAGAGCAGCCCAGTGCCCCACTGGCCCAACACAGAAGCTGCCTTCAGTGCCTGTGACCTGCCCCCATGCCTGGTCCAGCATTTCCCAAATGCCTTGGCCTTGGCTGACCTTCATAAACTCCCTGTGTCCCATTTGAGATGCTGCCAATCTGCTCTCCCTCCCACTAGGCGCAAACTTGAGAGCTCCCTGCACGGTGCTCAGCCCTCAGTGCTGGCTTCACCTTGACGGAGGGGCCTCCCTCAGACCCAGACCTCCTAGCGCCAAATGCCACAGCAGGGGGTCGCCAACCAAAAGCTGTGGGCCAAATCTGGCCCATTATGTGCATAAAGTTTTATTGGAACATGGTCCCATTACTTATGGTTGTGTGGATGACACAATAGCAGAACTGTGTGGTTTCAACAGAGCCCAGGTGGCGTATCAAGATAAAAAGAGTTGTCCTCTGGCCCTTTGCAGAAAGTTTGTCAGCTCCACCCTAGCCTCTTGTCCCCATACCATGACCACTCGATCCTCCCGGGTGTCTCCTTAGCCCTGAGTGCCCCTCACGCCCAGACAGAAAGAAAAGACAAAGATTATACTTAAATACAATCCTTCCGGTAAAATAGTGAACCTAATTTTGTGCACATTCTTTTGTTCTCAAAAATTTCTGAGATGTCAACCTCATACAAGATAATAAATAAGACAAGCCAGCAAAGTGCTTCCCAAATATTTAATTAATGCATTTTATCAGCTTCACCACCTGGGAACAATGGGCCACAGGTTGGAAGATCAAGTCTAAACCATTCATGCTGAGTTTCTGGATTTTATAAAGTGCTTGTCACAACCTTAATAATACTTCGATGTAGCTTTTTGGTATTAATTAGGTTTTCCCTAACAGTCAGTATCACAATTAACCTTCAAAGAAGAGCTGCCAGAAAGCAGTTAAGGAATTTTTACAAAGCAAATCTTTTCTGAATCGTATCACATTGGCTTCCCCGTCCCTCCTCCTGAGCACAGCGTCTCCTCAAATTAAGATCTGCCACAGTGCCACGCGAGTGAACACCTTCTGACATTCCAACAATGTGGCTCATTTCTTAAAACTGCCTGGCACAGGGGGACTAGGCATACTGGTTCCCCTCAAATCTTAGACATTTTAGATGTTTCTTCTCACTTTCCATCAGGGAAGGTTCCTTCAGAACTGGAGGAGTGGGATAAATTGCTAGAGAAGGGCAAAGGAAGTCAATGGAGAAATTGGGACAGTCATTTTGCAGTATTGCTGTAATACACCTGCTGTTGAGGAGGTTTAAATGTAGAGCCTGGGGGAGGGGGCCCCCTTCCAAGTCAACTCACCCAGAGTGTGAGCCCTGGTTGGAAGTCTGTTGTTGTCAGTGCTTGACTAATTTCCCTTGCCATCTCTCATTACCTGACCGAGTTATTGGAGTTTCAAACTAGATGTCTCAGTAGCTTGGGGGTGTCCATAATTTGACAACTGGAGGCCCATTCTGCTGGCTCTGAGTTGTGCACACAGCACTGGGTGCCCCCAAAGAGTGGAGAGGTGCCTAAGAGCGGAAATCTTAACTTCGAAGGTCAATAAGGGGGGAGGGCTGAAGAAGAGTGGCATCAACACATGGGTATAAACAGGTCCTGTTCACCCAAAAGTATCTGAAATAAGACCGCTGAGACAGGAAGCCAATGTTCGATGCCAATTCTCTTGCCCCAGGCAGGAGTCACCCAGAACTGTGGGTGTCCACTGGGATGCTCCATACTCTCCAGTTCTACTACGGCCTCCATCCTCACTGGCCTGGACCTTCGTGTCACTTTCCACATCCAGGGCCTGGCGGGTGTGGGCGTCCCTGTTTCTGAGACGATTCCCAGGACACTGTGTACAATAACAGCATCCCCAAGAGCTCAGGGCTGACCACCTGGAATTCTGGGGACAGGAGTCTGCCCCACATGAATGCTCACTCGTGTGCAGAAAGGACCCAGGGCACAGCATGAGATGGCTCAATGAGGGTTGCCACAGATTGGGCTGGTTTCACTCCCAGCAGAGAAGTAAAAGAATTTTACTACATGCTTTGGTGGAATCAGATTGCTCAAAAGCTAAAGCAAAACAAACAAAAACCTTAAAATTGACCTATTTTAATTTCAAAAGGAAAACATCTCCCGGGTGAGCAACAGCTCAACTAGCCAGTCACATGATGATAAGAGCTGGCATTTGTCCACTGCCCATGGCATGCCAAGAGATAGGGCACCACGGTTCCATGTAGTCCTCGAGACCCTGTGGGGGAGGCAGGCCCGAGTGGGGTGAAAGGATGGAGCCAGAGCAAGGTAACGGCGGCTGCGCTCACCTTCCCAGCCCATGCTCCCAACCTCCCTGTGGGTGCTGCCCACATGGGGCACTCAGTGCCCCGGACCCTTCTCTGCAGTGCCTGGAAACCAGTGAGACAAACCCTTCCCCTTTCAGACACACTCAGAAAGCGGCAGGGAGAAAGTGGGGTGGGATGCTCACCTGGTTTTCCCCCTGAGGCCTTTGCCCGGCCCCCTTTTCACTGGGGGGAAGGGAAGAGGTACTAACTAGAAAGTATTCAGGGTCCTTTCTACAATTAGTTCTGTTGATGGGAAAAGATGCTTTCTTTATAAACAAATTTCTTTTAGATTAAAAAATGGGGAGAGACAACCTCAAGAGAATATTATATGGGTCGTGGTGGGCAGACATGGCAAAGCCACTGCAGTGGGCTAGGGGTGACTCGGGAGGGGAAAGGGATGACCCGACCTGAGATCACTGTCTTGTAACACGGTCCTCACAGCGGGCGCTCGGGCGAACCATGGGAACCAAGAAAGAGGAGTCTTTAACGGACGTATTTCAGTTTCTGCTTTGTATGTTACAGACAGTCTAACTATGCAGAACGCAAACCCACACACATGCACACGCTGTGGATGTTGTAGGTGCCATACAGTCGGTTCCAGCCCACAGCAATCCAGTGCAAAACAGAAGAACACACTGCCTGTCCTGCACTGTCCTCACGGCGGTTCCTATCCCTGAGCCCACTGCGCAGCCACTGCGTCAGCCTGTCTTGGGGAGGACCTTCCAGTTTACCAACATGATGTCCTGCTCCAGAGACTGGGCTTTCCTGCCAACGTGCCCAAAGATAAAAGACAAAGTGTTGCCATCGAGGGAGGTCGGGAGCAGGAAGGGAGGGGGAAAATGAGGACCTGATGCCAGCCAGGGGTTTAAGTGGAGAGCAAAGTTTTGAGAATGATGAGGGCAATGAATGTACAAATGTGCTTTACACAATTGATGTGTGTATGGATTGTGATGAGTTGTATGAGCCCCAATAAAATGATTTTAAAAACAACAACAAAGTGTTGCCATCCTTGCCCCTCGGGCGCACTCTGGTCGTATGCATACATACACGCATGAAGGATACTGCCGGGGCCACCAAGACATCAGTGGCTGTTAAAGACAGAATTGTGTCCTTCTCAAGATACGTGTTGAAATCCTAACCTATAAGTCTGGCCCTGTTTTGTTATCAGTGAAGTATCCGAGCAGGCGGCTCAATCCCTACCCCTCCTGAGCTATAAAGAGATATAAGCGCAGGCAGACACAGTGGAAAGCAGATGCTCTAGGATGGCACAAGCATATGGCTCCTCAAGCTTGGAAACTCCAAGCAAGCTGAAATAAAGAGCAAAAAAGACGACTCCCTAGAGCCACACCTGAATTAGGCCAGTCTCCTAAATGATGACGTCCGCTCTTTAAAGGCACCCCCTTGTGGCAGCTTTTGATATGGCAGCACTTAGTGACAAGAGGTGGGCAAGTGCTTCCTCCCCTCTACATTCATCCATGTAGCAAAGAAATCTGAAGAGCAGCTTCACGTCAGGCTCAGAAAGGACTGTGTCCATGAGACAGGCCTGGTGCTGCCCCCTCTGACTTGTCTGAAATTCTTTGTCAACGTCTTCGAACCATAGAGCTTTTGCACTGGCTGCGGCCTCTGCCTGGTATGCTCATCCCAAGTCTCTGATTGGCTGGTTCCTTCTTATTCCGCAGGTCTGAACGCAAAGCCGCCCTCCCCGTTCTTCACACCCCGTTCTCTCTCCCTCCTGCTGCTTACGTGTTACTGATTTGTCCATTTACCTCTCTGTTTGAGGTCTATTTGTCAGGCCCAGCGGAAGTCAGCTCTATGCTTCAGTCACTTAGTCACCCAGCCGTCAGTCACTAGCCATTGGATCAAAGACTGGGTGGACACCTGCTGCTGGGCAGGGCTGGCTCCCGAGTGGGAATGGCACCTGGGAGCAGGTGACTTCAGTCAGGGAAGCAGACAACCCTGTTGTGAGTCCAGGCCAGCATTCTTGTAAGGGGTATTCCCACAACATACTCTGATTTTTGTCTCACATCGGACCGAGGAATTCAATTCCACATAACTGAACCTAAGCAGCCCTGTATTGTGTCGGGGACTGTGGAGTCTATCCCAAGCCACACTGCCCCCACAGAACTGCCCCATAGAGTTTCCAAGGTGTCCTTTCTATGGAAGCACGCCATCGGGACTTTCTCGCCCAAAGCTGCCAGGTGGGGTCAAGTGGCCAGCTCTATGGTGAACAGCCAGGCTTAACTCCTGTACCACTGGGGCTCCTTAAAGAGGCCTTGCCTCTCAAAGAGAAAACGTATTTGTTCTTCCCACTTCCTGAATGAATGACTCAGCCCATTATCTTTAACCAGAGATTAATAAAGCATTATCTTTAACCAGTGATTAAAACCTAGTGGCCCCTCAAGTCGTAATTAGGATCTATCCAAGAAAGGAAGGAACAGAACTGCCTGTCAAATGCCAGCCCCAGAAGGATTTGGCACTTCCAGTAATAATGCAGGAAGCACGCAGGGATTGTTGGGAGGCAAGGCCTTGGTGGTGTGGCTTTGTGGTGAGCCACACCACTTCACCTGGTGCCATTGCATGGTCCTAGAACAGAGCTGTCTTTCATTATTCTGGGGGCTTTTTCCTGGTATATCTGCTACTTTAAAGCAAAAAAGGAAAAGAAAACACAGATCCCACCAGAACCATCCAGCCTTGTTTCAAACACTCTAAGGCAGTGGTTCTCAACCTTCCTCATGCCGTGACCCTTTCATACAGTTCCTCATGTGGTGGTGACCCCCAAACATAAAAGTATTCTCGTTGCTACTTCATCACTGTCATTGTGCTACTGTTATGAATCAGGCAACCACTGTGAAAGGGTCATTTGACCCCTAAATGCGTTGTGACCCACAGGTTGAGAACCGCTGCTCTAAGGGAAGAAGATGCTAAAGAACCAACTATAATTAGAGATGTTGATGAGTTTGCGAGTTTGAACAAAGACTTAAATAGTGTGATACTTACAGCATGCCAGCACTATGCTAACCTCTTCGTACTGCTAACTCCTCTAACCTTCTGAGCAACCAGCATCACCGGGGTTTATGGGCTTGTTTGACAAATGCGGAAACGGTGCAGAGAAAGGCTACAGTGCTGGGCCACAGTTGTATGGGTGGCGCTGGAACCCAGCCGCCTTACTCCCGAGTCTCTGCTTGGAGCCATCCCGCTCCAAACACCTTCCCTTCTAGGCTAGACCTTTGCAACATAAACAGAACATGGACATGCCAAAGGAAGAATGTTGGGTTTGGGAGGCAGGGTCCAAGACCCTCCACCTGGTGGCCAGATGGCCTTCTCTGGGCTTCAGTCAGCCACAAAACAGGGCCACAAATACTCTCTGCCTTGTAGGAAGCGGTTGGTGGGGAGTTCAGTCAACCAAACCAATCAAACTCATTGCCATCAAGTCTATGCCGACCCGTAACAGCCTTATAGGACAGGGTGGAACCGTCCCTGTGCCCTGTGGCATTCCAAGAAGACCGTAACTCTTCCCAGGAGCAGAAAGCCTCATCTTTCTCCCTCAGAGTGGCTGGTGGTTTCAAACTGCGGACTTTGTGGTTAGCAGCCCTATGTGTAACCACTACACCACCAAAGCTCCTATAGAGCAGTGGTTCTCAACCTGTGGGTCACAGCCCCTTTGGGGGTCAAACAACCCTTTCACAGGGACTTCCCAATTCATAACAGTAGCAAAATGACAGTTATGAAGTAGCAACGAAAATAATGTTATAGTTGGAGGTCACCGCAACATGAGGAACTGTATGAAAGGGTCGTGGGGTGAGGAAGGTTGAGACCCACTGCTTTGGAGGGTCCAGTTTACAGTTTTCACTACGTCCGCTCAACCACTAACACCAAGAAGTAGCAAACGGCCCGGAGCTGAGGGAAAGCTTTGCCAACACAGTTCTTGACTTTCAGGCCAACCGTCCCGAGGCTTCTCTGTGAGGGCATCACATATGTGTGGCACAGTTCCGTGACATTCACTCCGTTTGCCCTGAGCTTCCGAAGCCCCGCCGACATGCCAGGCCCTGGTCCGGGCAGTGGAAACTCAGTGTCATAAATAAAGAGAGTTGAGCTAGGACCCTTGGAAGGGGCAGGCGGAGGGACCATTCCTTCTCGCACTTGACCTAGACTGGCCAACAGAGGCTGCAACCCCTAATTCCTTTTTTTTTTGCTTTTGAGTAGCAAAGATACCTGAAAAAATCTGCCCACTTCCTTTCAGCTGGTTGTAGCCACACGCTATGTTCAGGCACAGTTTCCAACAGCCACATGGTCACAAGTAGCCACAAAGGAAGCTAGGAAATGCAGTCTTTTTCTCTTTTCACAAAGGGGCTCTGAAAACAAGGGAAGCGGGCAACTGTGGACGACACATCCTAAGAAGGAAACTGCCTGGCGGGTCTGACCTTCCTCCCCTTCCTGCAAGCCAGCAATGAGAGAGGGAGAGAAGGAACCTGGATCCTAGGCCCTGGACGAGCTCCTGGAGAAGACTGCCCACCCCACCCCCGCTCGGGCTTCTCTGTGAGAGAGATCCTCCTGTGGCTTCACCATGGATAATCTGCCCCTAAGGAGCCCTAGTGGCACAACGGGTGAAGTGCGGGGCTATTAATCAGGAAGTGGGAGGTGTGAGCCCACCGCTCTCTCCACTCTGTGGGAGAATGAGGAGGCAGTCTGCTTCTCTGTAGATTTACAGAAGCAGTTCTGCTCTGCGATTATACGACTTCATGGCAGAGTTTGCTTGCTTTAAAATCCTGTATGTGTTACAGTAGCCAAACCAATATCCTCAGTAAAATAAGTTCTAACCATGAGGTTGCCCTGGTGGAGCAGTGGTTAAGCATTGGGCGGCTAACCTGAAGGTCAATTGTTTGAAACCACCAGCCATTTCTCAGGAGAGAAAAGGGAGCTTTCTACTCCTGTAAAGAGTTACAGTCTCAGAAACCCACAATGGCAGATCGACCTTGTCCTGTGATAGAGTTGCTGAGTCAGCATCGGTTCAAACATAGTTAGTGTTGAGTGCGTAGATGCGGCTAGTTGCCAGGGACACAGCAGTGACAGCGAAAGCCCCTGCCCCACTGAGCTCGCATTCTAAGTCGACAAACAAGAGCCAAGTAAGAGAGGGATTTAGTTCGTGTTGTGCTAAAGAGAAGGCACCCTGGTAGGCTATGCCCTAAGCACTCAGTTGTGAACCAAGGTTGGCGTTTCAAGCCCACTAAAATGGAGCCACCTTTTCTTGCAAATAGGTACAGTCTTGACTCTGTCCCACAGGGTCACTGAGTCAAAATCATCTAGACTGGGCTTGGTTACAGGTTCTGGAAGGATGGAGGATGGCCAGTATGAGCACAGGAGCCCTGGTAGCATGCGTGCTCCTCACCACCCTCTTATGGACACGAGTGAGAACTGCGAGCAGAAGACCTACCAGCCTTGGGAAGAGCCCCAAGACACTGGTCTTTCAGAAGAAGTAAGAGACCAGTTGGCAATGGGGAATACAAGGCAGCCTGAGAGCCCTGGGGCCTGCCAGGCCAGGTCTCCAGCGCTGAGGAGCTGCACGAGTAAAGGCACTGGTGTCATCAGCCCTCGGCATTCAGTTCTGGTGCCCAAACTTTCCAAGCCTAGGAGGACGTCAGATCCAACTCCCACCAGGGTTTGCTCGCGGAGCCTGGCTTCTCGGCGGCTTGGCTGCCTGTACAGCGGTCACAGGTGACCGCCACCCGCAGTCACTTTCTTTGAAAAGGAGTTGGTTGAGTTTCTTTTTACTACAATGTATAGCAGGTTACAGGCCTCAGGGGAAGCCTGTCTCAGTGCAAACCTCCCCCTCCTCCCACGATGGTACTTAAGCACGCATAGATCCCTGGGGGACAGTCGGCTGACTCACACTTCTCCTTGCCTGAACTGGTGGGCTGGGAGGAAGCACTTTGCTGAGGGACCAGGCACACACAACAAACTGCACATATTTAACGCGTGTGGTCATACTCATGATGGTATTCTGACTTGTTGCCATTGGGAACCCACCACCACAATCAAGACGGTGAATAAAGAGCCACCGTCCCTTGAGCTTCCTCCGGTCTCTTGGCGACACATCCCTCCTTCCCAGAATCCTGTGCAGTTGCGGTTGCATTTTCCTGAGTTTTTGCCACATGGAATTGCTCAGCGTGGACTCTTCTCTTTGGGGCTGTTCTCCGTCGGCATAACCACCTGGGATCCACCCAAGGGACAGAGCAGACCGAGGGCTCTGGCTTGGCACCACTGAGCTCACTGTCCTGCGCCAAGGGACCAGCCCCAGTCTGCTGGTCCATTCACCTAATATACGACCCAGGACAGCACTAAGCACCTGACAGCTACAGTTGAGGAAGGCGGTATTTACAACACTGCTTTTTGAACCTGGAAACCTGAGACCCGGGCTGAAGTAGCTTGTTCACAGTGAGTGATTCGGCAAGAGCCTAATGGCTGAAGCCAGCCCATCTGGCTCCTAAAGACCTGCTCTCAGTCTTTGTGGGACACTGCCCCTCAGTGCTTTACTAGATCTGAATAGTATGTCTGTGCAGTGCCTTAATAACGTGCCCAGGAGCCCTGGTGGTGTAGTGCGTTATAGGTCGGGCTGCTAATCGCAAGGCCAGTAGTTCAATCTCATGAGCAACTTGGAGGGAGAAAGAAGTGGCTCTCTGCTCCCTCAGAAGCCCACCAGGGCAGCTCGACTCTGCCCTACAGGGTTGCTATGAGTCAGAATTGACTGGATGGCAGCAAAATGGGCTCTGGGCTGCTTTGTAATGCGTCAGGGGCCCTGGCAGAGCAATGGTTAAGCACTCAGCTTCAAATGGAAAGGTCGGCAATTCAAACCCACCAGCTGCTCTACAGGAGAAAGATGAGGCAGTTTGTGTCTGTAAAGATGCCAGTCTTAGAAACCCTCTGGGGCACGTCCACTTTGTTCTGTGGGCAGGGTCACTATGACTCGAAATTGACTTGAGGGTGGGACGCGTCCGCTGGGCCAGGTGCAACTACATTTTCCAGAACCCACCTTCTTGGGGGTTTCTGGCTTGGCAGGCCACTGCAAGGGATTCTTGGGGGAAGACGTGGAGATGCAAGGGAAGCATGCAGCCATCTGCAGCTTGCACACCACTACCACCCCACCCCCCACATACTCCACCTTCTGCTGGACCCTCCCATTCCTGAGCCAGACCTGGCTTTACCCCCAGGATGAGGGCCTGGCCCCTACCCCTTCCAGGGACCTGTGCCACCAAGGTCCACGGCAGAAAGCTGAGGGACTTCAGCCCATTCCTGTTCTCTCCTGTGGAGCTGCTGCCCCAGGGCCTCCCACTGTACAGACGGCACCTCACAGAGTCTGTTCAAACTGCTTCCACAAGGGCATCAGGCTGGTTACCCACCAAATTCCTTTCTTTGGGTACATAAGTATCTCCTACTGTCCCAGATTGAATCTGACTAATGCACATTTAGGTAGAAAGTATGAGGGCCAATTATAAAGCCGGTGGCATTATGCGGCTAATTGCAAGGTCTGCAGTTCAAAACTACAAGATGCTCCTTGGGAGAGAGATGGGGTTTTCTACTCCCTTACAGAGTCACAGTCTCAAAAACTCACAGGGGCACTTCCACCCTGTCCTAGGGGACCGACATGGACTCAAGGAGCGTGTGTGAGAGTGGTGTAGCTGGAGAACATGCAGAGAAAGCATTGCAAGCATAGGGCAGGGGTCACCAGAAGTCCCACTGGGAGACCTATGCTGCAGCAGCTCTCTGAAAGGACACAGCTGAATTCTTCCCTCCCATCCAGAAGAACTGAGGTCAATTCCCAGCCGAAGCAGCTCATCTGCGGCCATCGGGCAGCAGAGGCCTGTATGTTGCTAGGATACCAAACAGGTTTCAGCAAAACCTGCTAGACTAAGACAGACTAGAAAGAAGAAAGATCTGTCCATCCACCTGCAAAAAAATCAGCCAGAAAAAGCCCTGTGGGTCACAGTGGTCCCACTGCCCACTCATCCTGGGGAGGTGCAGACCAGGCAGTGTTTGGTTCCACTGGGCATGGGGTCCTCATAAGTTGGGCATCGAACCAACAGCAGCTAACAAAGAAACCTTCCCCGGGCCTCTCCACACCTCCAGAGAACTTTCAAAGTCATTAAGAGGCACCAGAGGAACTTGTTTGAATTAAAACATGAGTGGGCATCAGCCCTGTAGAATGGGAGGACAGGACCACCTCCAGGAGACCCCGGGCGCTTTCGTTCTCAACCAGCACACCAAGAAGTGCTGGTAGTGGCCCTGGGAGCCATCTCCATCCTCCCAGAGCAGACCCGCTAGCTGGGAAAGAAGGCCAAGTCCCGAAGAAAGGCAGGGACCAGGAGCTATGAGGGGGAGGCAAGCAGGATAGAGGGCTGGGGCTGTGGAGAGGAGCCTGGGCCAGCCTATCCTGAGGAGACACTGCAGCAGAGCCTGGCTCAGTGAGCCATCTGCCATTGTTGGTGCTGGCTGCCACAGAGGCGATTCTGACCCACTGAGACCCTGTGTGATGGAGTACAAGTGCCCCCCAGGGCTTCCCTGGTAGGTTGCTGTTAAATCATGAGCTGGCAGGGGTACCCACTGGAACCCCCTTGAGGGTGGATGGTGTGGCTCTCTGCTTGGTGGCTATCACAGCACATGGCCCACCTAAAGGTTTTGGGAGCAAACAGGACAGCTTCCAAACTCATGTGCTGGGTAAGGTTTGGTTGGTCTGGGTGTGGTCCAGTACACACAGCAGTTCACTGGTGCTGTGCTTGGAAGCTGTGCAGGGTTTGGTAATAAGGCGACCACTGGTGGCCCTTGCCTTAAAGCTCCCTGAGTGGCCACAGCAGTCAGCGGGGGCAGCCTCCACTCGCGTGCGGCCTGACCTGACCTGAGAGCAGCTTCTCCACCCTGCAGAGCGGCCTCCTCTTGCTCACACTCTCACAGGACACAGCTGACCGCCGCTCCCCCTCACTGTGGAGGCCATGTGTGTCCCACTGTCCCCAGACAACAGTGACCCGCATTCCCTGTCTCCTGCTCCTCGTTCCTACAGGCAACAGATCTGATAGTCTTGCAGTGCATTCTGTCCTGAGAGACGTGATACAGAGTAATCACATTATAACCATTCAGCCATATCACATTCTTGCAGCGCGTGCTCGTTAGGCAAACAAATCCATACATGCTGCCAAGACTCTCCAGCTGAGGCACTGATGGGGCTGCTTTAATTTGTAGCCATCTAGAAGGCTCGTTGTGGGCAAAAGGCCACGCCGAGTATTACACGTGCATTGTGACAACCTGCCTTACACCTGCGAGGGCAACACAGCGCTCTTCTGGCTGGCTCACTGTCATCCTGGCACTCAGAGAAGGGATGAGCACACAGTGGGCACCCAGGCAGGGTGTGGTAAAGAAGAGCAGTGGGGGGCCTACACTCCACCCCACACCCACACCATCAAACCCAGGAAGACTCAGTGCCCCATGTGAGGAGAACATTCACATCATTCAACCCCAGTCTGGTACAAAGAAGGCATCTTGGAGGGCTGGCCCACTGGTTGAAATGTTGGGTGTTCAAGTCCCCCAGAGGCACCCTGGAAGAAAGGCCTGGTGA
>NW_022103901.1:40965021-40999796 GCF_000313985.2 Echinops telfairi | reverse complement strand
CCAATAATGAGAGTAGCGATACCAGGAGAGGAAGTGGAAGGTGGGGGAAGAAATGGGGAACCTATCACAATGATCTACATATAACCCCCTCCCAGGGGGATGGACAACAGAAAAGTGGGTGAAGGGAGATATCGGTCAGTGTAAGACATGACAAAATAATAATTTACAAATTATCAAGGGTTCATGAGGGAGGGAAAAGTGGGGAGGGAAGGGGAAAATGAGGAGCTGATACCAAGGGCTCAAGTAGAAATCAAATGTTTTGAGAATGATGATGGCAACAAATGTACAAATGTGCTTGACACATAAGTATATGTATGGATTGTGATAAGAGTTGTATGAGTGCCCAATAAAATTATTCAAAACAAAACACAAGAAGAGTTGTATGAGCCCCCAATAAAATGATTTTTTTTTAAAAAAAGGTACATTTCCCTGGGTAAATCTGCTGCACTCGACCACCTTAGAGTGTTGGGAAGCAAGGAGGTAACTTTGTGGACTAAGGTGCGCCTGACCCAAGCCATGGTATTTTCAATGGCCTAAGTAAGACTAAGGAAAAATGGGGGCATTTGAATTGTGGTGCTGGAGAAAAATAATAAAAGAACTATAGACTGCTAAAAAGACAGCCAAATCTGGGAGAAGAAGGGAGCGAGCGCTCCTTAGAGGCCTGGAGGGTGAGACTCCATCTCACACACTGTGGGCATGCTGTCAGGGGCCCAGTGCCTGGAGAAGAACACCATGCGTGGGAGTAAAGTGGGGGGTGGGGGGGTGCCCTCAAGGAGATACACTGACACAGTGGCTGCCACAACGGGCGTGGGCAGAGGAACGTGGTGAGGAAGGTGCAGGACCAGGTGGTGGTTCGTTCTGTGTGCATGGGATTGTTATGGGTCAGAACTGACTCGATGGCACCTAACAACAATAACAACAACTTTATTTATTTATCTAAATCATCTTATCACACATCATCATTTTGAAAACATATTTTTTCTACTTGAGCCCTTGTTATCAGCTCCTCATTTTTCTCTTCCCTCCCTCATGAACCCTTGGTAATTTATAAATAATAATTATTATTATTTTTTCATGCTTTACACTGACCAATGTTTCCCTTCACCCACTTTTCTGAACAACAACATTTAAAAAGAGCCCCGAGGGTGCACTGAAGCAGTTGGCTACTCGCCGAAAGGCTGGCGGTCCACCGGGCAGCTCCGGGGGACAAAGACCTGGCAATCCACTGCCACAGGGTTACAACCAAGAACTACAAGTTCAGGGCAGCCCACTCTAAGTCAGAACGGCCTTGATGGCACCCCACAATACCAGCACACATTTACACAGACAAGGGGGGAGGCAAGGAGGTGAGGACCCCATCGGAAGCCCTTCAGAGAGCTGGCTCCCCCACAGCGTCATCCTATTCCCCTTACCCGCCCATCCAGAGAGCTGGCTCCCAGGACCCTCAGTGCTTGCTGTCCTACGACAGAGCTTTGAAGGCAACCATCGCTCCACCAAGACAAAGGTTCTGCCACACCCAGACTGGGACAAAACAGCTCAGCTGACAAATCTGTCCTTTGCTGCCGTGCTCCTCAAAACTTTTTGAAGCATTTCCAAAGTGCTATGGAAGTGAACTTGAACACACTGCCATTATCTCCGAAGGCCACACATCCCAGACCACTGTCATTAGAAGAGGGCTAGCATGGAGTGACCAGCATGAGGGCTCTTCCGTTCCAGCGGGAGGCGACAGGGCTGGACATGGGAAGCATATGCATTCAGAGTTCTCGCCACTGCTCAGCCTTCGCGAGAGCAGGCCAGCGACTTCAAAGGCTCTAAGCTGGCAATGCTGCCAGTTGAACAAATCGCTGCAGAAAGCATTTCAAGATCCACCTGTCAGTACTCCGATGTGCCCAAGAAAAGGGCGCATGATTTGCTGAGATCTACGTGGAAACACTGTCCTTCCCTATGCAAAGCCCAGAAACTGGAATTAAGAAGCTGTCATGTGCTGTCACAGGCTCCGAAACTGGGTGCTTGAAGTGAAGGACAGTCTGCTTTTAAGGTCGAGGGCTGGGACGCCAAATTTAAGGGTGCACCCCCAAACTGGAATGGAATCAAGACTCCCCTGTAAAACAACAAAGCAGGTAAAGAGAGGGGGAAAGCCACCAGTGGGGGAGGGGACCACTGGAAACAGGGTGGTCAGGGAAGGGCCCTCTATGAGCAAAGTCCTGGGTGAGAGGGGGAAATAAAGCCCCCTAAAGCCGGTCTGGGCAGCCTTCTCTCTCCTGAACAGGGTCCATATCAATAAAGTGGGAGCTATAAAAGCAACTACTTTATAAGAGTGATATGAATTAGGATTAAATGAGACAGTACACGTAACTTTCCTAGCACAGTGCCTGGCATAGAAATGGTTAAAAAAATAAATTAATAAATCTAAAACAAGGACCAGGCCCACCACCTTCACCACCTACATCATCACCTCCACCTCTACCACCACCACCTTCATCAGCACCACCACCTCTCCACCCACACTGTCATCACCCACAATATCCTCCACCAACATGGTCATCACCACCCCCTCCATTAGCAGCAGCAGCACCACCTCCACCTTCGTCATCTTCACCACCGACTCTGTCATTACCACAATCTCCTCCACCAACATGGTCATCACCACCCCCTCCATTAGCAGCAGCAGCACCACCTCCACCTTCGTCATCTTCACCACCGACTCTGTCATTACCACAATCTCCTCCACCAACATGGTCATCACCACCACCACCATCTCCTCCACCTGCTCTGTCAGTACCACCGTCTCCTCTACCAGCCTCCATCATCCCCAGCCCTTCCATTAGCAGCACCACCCCCGTCCTCACCACACCACCCTCATCACCACATGTGAGTGATTGTAAAGAAAAAGATGGACTCTTAAACAAGGCAGCTTCGTGTAGGCTTTGTTCTAGCTGTCTACTCCCCTCCCTGCCTCTCCAGTGGACAAGCCACTACGTGCACGAGTGGCCTTTCCCTCTCCACCTCACGCTGATGAGTGAGACGTGCTCTGTGCTGCTGAAGCCCTCGTCGCATCGCCGTGTGTGCACAGCTCTGTTTCCGCCCCAGCCTTGCAGATCCCACCGGAAGGCAAAGGCCTCTCTGTCTCCAAACAGCAGAGCCATGGCGGGCACTGCGCAGAGTGTCTCTCCTCTGACCACTCTGTGTCTCCCTTTCTCGGGAGGACTGCCTGCCGGTAAAGGCATCCACGAGCTGCTCACATGGGGAGACTCCAAAGACGGATACAGACACCTTGCCCGCAGACTGGAAATTCTAGTTCCTGCAGATTTCAAGTCCTCCGAAAGCTGAATGAACCAGCTTTTTTTATAGTGCCACACAATGATAACTGATGTTCATAATTATGGCCCTGAGGCACGGCAAGTTCCTCAACTGCCTTCTAAATTATCGAAGATCAAATTATGTTCAGTCGCGTGTTAGCATTAAGTGTATTTTAATTATATTCTCATTCTTGGAAAATTAGTAACCCACATGGTTGAGATAGATGATCTAGGCAGCTTTGTGACTAAAACATTCTGGATAAAGCTCCCATTTCCAGACTGTTCTCACAAAACCTGAGCCTCACATCATATTAGATAAAGAAGAGTTCATAATGTATATTCTCTCTTTCCTCCAAAAATAATGTGGCCACATATAAACAATTTGTTAGAGTAATATGTTTTTAATTAAGTGAGGAAGATGGTGTAAAAACATAGATGAAGCCAACAGTAAGGTTTGCACCATAAGCATATGCCAAAAGTTCCGTACTTTTGTTACAGATAGGCCTACATCTGCCTCTGGGCTTCCTAGAAGCCAAGGCAAAGAA
This sequence comes from Echinops telfairi, assembly GCF_000313985.2. Classification (NCBI taxonomy): domain Eukaryota; kingdom Metazoa; phylum Chordata; class Mammalia; order Afrosoricida; family Tenrecidae; genus Echinops; species Echinops telfairi. Next base: position 40,995,952 of record NW_022103901.1, on the reverse strand, counting down.
GGAAACACAATCAGTCACTGTATTCGTCACATTTTCAAATGAACAAAAATGAACCACTGGGTCAAGAGAATCATTCCTGGTACTCAGAACGGAGGGGAAAACAATCCTCCCACATGCAGGTAGTCAACACACTCCAGAGTCATCAACATCCTTCCCTTCTCGGAAAATGCCGCATGATTTTCAGTGGGCAGTCTCTCAGTACCCCTCCTGTCGCCAGGTGGCCGGGGAACAGTGAGGGTAAAGGCTGTGGTTAATAGGAAGAGCAAGTCACATTGGAAGAAGGTGACTTTTCAATGGTCTCATCCACATGTGTAAGCTGCACAAAGAAAAAGATAGGTAGAAGAATGGATGGCTTGGTGGTGGCTGGTGGTGGTGAAGACTATTGGCTATATACCATGAGCTGGAAGAAGATTGAACAAAGTTGCCTTCGAAGAAGTACAACTAGAATGTTCCTTAGAAGTGAGGATGACACGACTCCGGCTTGGGGAAAATCAATCTCTAGGTTGCTTTTCTGTATGGGTTCACTCCAAGGGTAACTCCCTAAACCATCTGTTGCTCTGCTCTACACATCTCTGAGATTTGCACAAAGATGGTCTCCTGCACTTTGTCCTCCTGTGCCACAGCACAGTGCCGAGGCCCACCCACACTGACGGGTCTAACTGAGGCTCGTGCATGCACACGGCTTCACGGTTTCTGTTTGCTTAGAATCGACCCTCTTGGTAACTGGGTTCTGAGATGTGCCAAGTGCTCAGCCAACGTGAACAGCCCTGTGCACAGTGCTGCACATGTCTTCTGGCACACGGGGGCAAATGCTTCTCTGGGTCGGGCTCACAGCTCGACAGTTAACACTGACCATACTGATTTCAGTGGAAAAATAATGGTGCGGGCAAAACAGACTCCTCGGGTATATATCTCACTTGCTCTCATTCACTCGCTAGTCTCTCGCCCACTCACTCACTGCCACTGAGTTGACTGAGACTATAAACTCACTGTGACTGAGTCAATGCTGACTTATTGCGACCCCGTTTCTGAAAAGGTACCTGTTTACGGGATAGAAAGCCCAGTCTTTCTCCCCACGGAGCTGCTGGTGGTTTCGAACTGCCGACCATTTGGATTGCAGCCCAACATGTAACCACTACAAGACTAGGGCTCCTTAGGACAAAGTAAAACTGTTACTTTGGGTTTCCAAAGCTGTATATCATTACCAGAGCAGAAAGCCTCATCCTTTCTCACTTGGAAACAGCTGATGGGTTTGAACAGGTGGCCTGGAGGCCACCTTTCTAGTCTATCTCTGGGAACTCAAACAAAAACGAAAACTCACTACCATCGAGCAGATTCAATTCTGACACAGAGCAACTCTATGGGTAGGGCAGGGTACAGCCAACCCAGTGGGTGTCTGAGGCTAACTCTTCCCAGAGTAGAAAGTCTGACCTTTCTGCCGCGGAGCTGTGGGTGGATTCCAACTGCTGACCCTGCAGTCCACTGTGTAACCCACTACCCAAGGAGCCCCCTGGCCAGGTATATATACACAATATTTACTCTTTGAAGGTAAAAAGGACCCGTCTGTGGGCTGGTCCTCAGCCTCCAATATAGGCTGAGGGCTGAAGGGGAAGCAACAGTAAAGTAAGAGGCTTTAAAGGCAGTAAAATCAATGCAGCTTCCAAATGGACCTGTCTGTGATCCAGCTTAACTCAAGGACAAAAGGGTCTAGCGTCCAGACTCACAACATGGGCAGACTGCAGGACCTTCAGTCAGGAGGCTACTGGTACCCCTCCTGAATATCAACTTTCAGCTGGGACAGTTCAGCCCCTTCCCTTGGATGCACTCTTAGTTGCTGGCTGCACGCAGGACAGAGCCTCTCAAGGTCTGTGGAGTCAGTAGGAAGGCTAATGCCCTGGGGGGAGTGAGCACCACATGCTTAGAAATGGTGCTCCGCAACAAGGAGCTATGGCCGCATGGTGCCCCAGTACAGGAAAGTTTTAGCACGCTTCAGAGAGATGGGCCCAACTCTGAAAAGCTCACTACACTCCTGGTGTACATCTTGTATAACACAAAACACCCAGACAACCACGATGACGGTACCTACATTAGGAAATAAAATGCTGTCAACTGACCCCAAAGCGGCAGACTACATGGCATCAGCCGCCTGTGGACAGCAGTACTTCAGGCCACACCTGTGATGTTCACCAACCAGCAATTTCTAATATGAGGAGCCACGGTGGTGCAGTGGTTACACAGTGAGCTGCCATCTGCAGGGTCGGCAGTTAGAAACCACCAGCCACTTCTTGAGAGAAAGACGGGGTTTTCTTCTCCTGTACTCACTGGGGCAGTTCTACTGTCCCATAGGGACACTATGAGTCAACATCGACTCAATGGCAGTGAGTTAATTTTTAATGAATGGATATTACTTTTATTCCTAGTGACATGAGCAAATACAGTATGGTAATTATGTAATTTCATATCAACTTGATAAATGAGTATAGGGGTTGAGTGTAGTCTGTCAATCAGGTCACAGTCTGATCGTGCCTCCTGGTGCTTGGCCTTCTCATGAGCACTCTAGGAACTTCCTCTTTCTCCCTGAAAGCGGGCCACACTCTCTCTGCTTCACCTTCCTGTTGACAAGCTATGCGGAACCAAGCTGAGACCTGAGTGAACCATGCAGTGGAGTCCTGCATTAAGAGGCACACAGGGGAGCTGGAGGAGCCATGTGGAAAGCTGCACCTGCTCTGAGATGCTTCCACCGCCACTGGATCCACAAGACGTTTTGCACCACTGGCTTCTGATCTGCCTGCACTTTGCATCATTGCATGTGCTGCCTGAGTCTGAAGAGGAATTTATGGACTGGCATCAGACTTACAGGCTAATATGATACTTAGGGACTTGATCTGGACTGGGCTAGGATGTTTTCTTGATATACAGTTACCCTTTGATATAATGCTCTTTCTTATACATATATGAGTGTCTCTGAATTTGTTTCTCTAGATCAACCTGGTCTAGCACATAGAGTTAGTCAAATTGCCTGTGATTCTGATTTGCAAGGGCCCAGAATGGTTCCTCATAAACTCTGAAGGCTTTTAGAAAATGGGAGACTGGTGAGATTTCTTTCCAGGTGCATTTATGGCACCCAGACACTGTGCTGTCCTTTGTAAAGCTTGTGCCTATATGAGTGCTTCTGACCATTGGTGCTACACCCAAACATCCAAATCTGAGCAAATACCACCGAGCCACCATGTTTCCTGTCAACTGCATGTACAGGTTCATTTTGATGTTTTGGGTTGGTTTGTTTTAGTTTTTGAAATTGCTTCTTATAAATGTCTTTCTGGTTTGTTTGTTGTTGTTGTTGTTGTTTTGTGTGGCAAATAGCCACTGGTCTGCTATTTGTTAGCAGCTTTTGTCTAGAACTGCTTTGAGACTACCTGGCCAGCTGAGCAGCGGCTGTGAAGACCGCAAGGCCTGAGTTGTCCAACCATTCCCTGTCTGCCCAGCGTCCGGAGTCTGCGAGCCCCTGCCCAGATCAAAAGGGGTCACAGGCTGCCTAGATTCCAACAGAGTACCGTGTACACTGGATAATCTCCTACTTTGTGAGTCGAGACAGAATAAAGCCTAAGCCAATTCTTTCTTTTGCATAGCATCAATATCAACTCCTTGATCAAACTCTTCTTTAAAATAATCATGCTGTAAGTAAGTATTTATCTGGCTCCCAGGGACTGTTAAACACCATCCTGTGAATGATAATAACCAACAGGATAAGGAAGGAAGTGTGCACTTTCCAAGTATACTCACGAGGATGTGAGCAAAAGAATGCCATTCGAGTGAAACCAATCTCTGTGTCCCCTGCATGGCCACTACACATTGACAGTCACCCCTGAGGACCTGTCCCAAGAGCTACTTAGAATCACAACAGAACAAGCAAGCCCACTGCCACTGAGCACATTCTGACTCATAGTGACCCTGTATGGGGCAGACAGCCTCATCTTTCTCCTGTGTTGTAGCTGATGAGCTTAACCCACCAGCCTTGTGGTCAAGCAGCCCAAAGCTTGCTGTAGAGTCACTTAGTGCCTATGCTGTACGAAGTTGCCCATTCTCCCAGCATGGGATGTGGTGGAGAAGAAGATACCACTCCTCTGGGAGTTTGCATTTGAGAGAGGAGACCAGCAGTAAAAAAGTCAACAAGGACACAAACTAGATGGTTTCCCAACAGCCATAGTGTTGAAAACAGAGCTTGTGTGTCAGAGCATAACTGCGCGATGTGGGGTTTTCCACGGCTGGCTTTTCTGAAGAACATCACCAGGCCTTCGCAGGTACCAGCCGAGCAGAGCATGCCAGTCGTAGACATCCCCCAGCCCCCAGGGGCTGTAAGGGAGATAGATGTCTTGAGCCTGCGACATCTGGGTCGTGACGGTAAGGTGGTGGGTTGGCCAGGTGGGAGGCACTGTGTGGGAGCCTGGAGATGACTCAGAGTCAGTGTCACAGAGATCATGACACACAGGGAGACCTGGGGGACAGGTGATGCTCTTTACACGGTTGGAGAAAACTGTGGAAGAAAAAACAAACAAACAAACAAACAAAACCTGTGGAAGAACAGGCTTGGATTAAAAGTCAGCAAAAATAAAACCCAGGGGTCTGCTGTGTCCCATTCAGGGTGAGATGCCTTTAAACCAGGAATTCTCAACTGAGGGAGAGTGTCCCAAGAGGACACCTGACAATGTCTGGAGACATTGTTGGTTGTCACAACTGAGAGGGGATGGGGATGCTGATGGTGCCTAATGGGCAGAGGCTGTGATGCCACCAACATCCTATAACAATGCACAGGAGGGACAGCGCCCAAAGCATCAACAGTGCTGAGGCGGAGAACCCGGATACAGAACAAGTCATTGAGCCAAGCTGGGCCTCTCTTTGCTCTGCTGTAAAGTGGCAAGGTTCCTGTTTGTGCAACACTAAAATATTTATAAGCATTAAATGTGCATACTGCCCAGCCAGCAACAGACACATGAAAACAGCAGCTGCCCCAATAGTACGATATGCACCATAGCCATCATGAAGTACCACCTACAGCAGACCCTAGCCCACAGACCCCATCTGGCCCACTGCCTGTTTTATAAATAAAACGTTAGTGAAACGCAGTCACACTCATTTGTTTTCCGACTGCCTTGGACTATCTAGGAATGCTTTTCTGTTACCCTATCTGGACTATGCCAAGGCATTTCACTGTGTGGATCAGAACAAACTATGGATCGCCTTGAGGAGAATGGGAATTCCAGGACACTTCATTGCGCGCATGCAGAACCTGTACATGGACCAAGAGGCAGTTGTGCAAACAGAACAAGGGGATATTACATTGTTTAAAATCAAGAAAGGTGTGTGTCAGGGTTGTATCCTCTCTTATTCAATCTCATTCAATCTGCATGCGGAGCAAATCATCAGAGAAGATAGATTATATAAAGGAGAAGGTGGCATCAGGATTGGAGGCAGAATTATTAACAGTCTGCAATATGCAGATGATACAACCTTACTTGCTGAAAATGAAGAGGACCCAAAGCACTTGTTAATGAAGATCAAGGAGCACAGCCCACAATATGGACTGCACCTCAATGTAAGGAAGACAAACTTCTCACCACTGCACCAGCAGGTCGCAGCAGGACACACTGAGACAAGGTCAAAGTTGTCAAGGGTTTTGTCCTGTTTTGATCCACAATCGATGCTCTTGGAATCTGCACTCGAGAGATCAAAAGACAAGTTGCATTAGGTAAATCTGCTGCATAAGACCTCCTTAGAGTATTGACAAGTGAGAATGTTTGTTTGTGTGCCTCAAGCAAGCCATGATTATCCTCAATTACCTCACTGAAAGTTGGATACTGAATCAAGAAGACCAAAGAAGAAGAATCGATGTGTTTGGATCGCGGGGCTGGGGAAGAATATTGAAAGTACCATAGACTGCTAAAACAACAAAGAAATCGGTTACGGAAGAAGCGTGGCCAGAGGGCTCCTAAGAGGCAAGGATGGCGAGACTGCATCTCAGGTACTTTGGACATGGTGTCCGGAGGGACATGGTTAGTAAGTGGAAGAGCAGAGAAACAGAGGAAGGATTGCCACAAGAGTGGGCTGCACCACTGGGCACCAGCACAGGAACAATCGTGAGAATGGGCGCGGGACTGGGCAGTGTTTCATTCTGTTCTACATAAAGGTCGCTATGGGCTAGAACCACCACCACCCCGGGAAGGTTGTGGAGGGCAACAGAAAATAGTGGCCTGCGAATTTTCAGATGTGATCATGTTGTTCTGTTGTTAGTTCTGAGGGTTTGGTCTTCCTTACAATGAGCTGTAATCCATACTGAAGGCTACAATCCTTGCTCTCCATCCTCATTTTCAGGAAACAAGAGTGTGTCATCTCCAGTCCTGATGCCACACTCTTCTACATATAGTCCAGCTTCTCCCCCACTTGGCTGCCAGTACTACGGGAGTCTGTGTGCTGCTGCAAGTTGTCACTGGCCTTTCAAATGCCAGCAGGGTCACCCAAAGTGAACAGGTTTCCGCGGAGCTTCCAGACTAAGCGCAGACCATGAAGAAGGGCTCGGCTGCCCACCACGAGGAGGGAGCCACTGGAAACCTTATGCCTAGATACAATCCGAGGTACTATATAATAAATCACCAGGTCTTTCGTAGAAGAAAACTGCAGAAAAAAATACTTCTGTGGCACACACTCTACAAACCGTGAAGTACAGTACAAAAAGACAGAGAGGGTTAAAATTCTGAGTGTCAAAAACTTCCCAGAAAATTGACTTTTCCCAGCTACATAAGAGCCATTGGCACAAAATGCCAATTTCATATGCAAAACAGCGTTCTAACTACTGAAAGCCAATTTAATCCTCTCGACTTTATCGCTTTTCATCCAAATTGACCACCACTCAGCTCTCAACTATCAGCCATCAAAGCAGCTCAAGCCTCAAACCGCCAGGCCTGGCGGGTGAGGCTGTTTACAGAGTGGCTGATAGCTTGCCTCCTCCTGAGCCAGAGAGGAGGGGGCTCCCATTAATTCCAGATGCTTTCACTGCCAAAGGCAGAACTGGTTTTTTCAGGAAGATAAAAAAGGTTAATGTTTTTGCATTTCCACCCAGTAGTCTTCACAAAGGGAGACTCAGCTCTACGTGTCCCACTGGAGGGAAGGGCCATTTCCAGAAGCACATTCTGCTGAGAGGCATGGCAGTGGGGTCAGGGGACAGGCTGGCAGTTCCAGGCACCTGGGAGTGAAGGGGGGTGGGGGGCAGAAAAGGTGGTCTTCCCAGAAAGAATGCTCCAGGGTTTGGCAAACCATTTCTCCCTTCTCTACCATAACAATGTCAAAAACGGCTTTTTTTACCCGCTGGATGGTATGAGCGATGGGGAGAGGATCAACAGGGCTCATTTCAGGCCCACAGCAGAATGAATGGAGGTCTCTGGAAAGTTCCGTGAACTTGTCGCCATAGGAGAGAGCTGACAGTTGCCGAGTTCCTGGTACTGAAAATGGAACCTGTGAGTCGTGTCGAGGGAGTCGGGAGACTCGCAGTCAGCTCCCAGCTTGGTGCTCCAGATATAAGTTCTACCTTCGTCACCAGAAGCTGCAGGAAAAGGAGGGAGCTGATGGGAAGGAATTAGCCACTCAGGAAAGTGTGTGTGTGTTTTAGAGAGAGTGGGCGGGGCGACATGGCATGCAGAAGTTCTCCAGCTCCCACAGTCAGACAAGATGGGGACAGATGTGAACATCCAGGCTGGGGGAGGGGATGGAGGCTGATCTCAGACTGTGCTTAAATAAGATGTAAGACGCCTGCTGCCTCACTGAACAGTAGTGGGGTATGGGGTCCCTAAAGGGGCGAATCCCCCAACCTTTGCCATCCCGGGAAAATCAGTCCCAACACAGGCAGAAAGGATGGAAGAGGGCAAGCAGGCCTTCTCCTGGCACCTGCTGTTGTCAGGTCTGCAGTGCAGCATAGAAAGGTCTGGAGCAGTCTCTGTGGTGGAGCAAGCTGTTCTCCATCAAGTGACAGAAGGTGGTTCCAGGTGACTCCAGGGGTCTGAGTCCCACGGGAGGTAAGTGTCAGGGCAGAGAGCCACCTGGGCATAAGGAGGACACATTCTGCTGGCTGTAGTGCTGACCACAAGCCTCCATGAGGCCTGGCCATTCTTACCAGCAGAGGAAGAGCAGGCCTGAACTGGCTCCTACAGAGCATACAGTAGGACTCTGGGCTGCCAACTCAGCAGGGACACTGGGCACCACCTCTAGCAGGCAAATGGAACAAGAGGGCCAACCTGTTCCCCTCCCCAGGGAGAAGGTTGGGGCAGGAAGGGATGCAGACAACTCCCCATTGGACATACAGATGCTGTATGGCTGCGTTTTTGACAGAAGAGGAGAGTGAAGCAGCCAGAGAGGAGAGGTGACAGAACCAGTGCAGAGATCGGCTGCTTCTCACCTCTCTAGTCTAGACTCAAGGTGCCCTCCTACAAAAGGGGTCTTGAGCTTTGGGTCTGAAATCTGACACACAGCACTGCTGTCATTGAACATCAGTGTGATAGTTAGGTTTCTGTGTCAACATGGCACCCCTAGGAACATGTGGGTGGAGTTTAGCCTGTCTATCAGGTTGCAGCTTGATGACCTCTTTTGGAGATGCAACTGAAATAAATGGCTCTCCAAGGCCAGCCCCTTCCTCTTTCTCGCTGGTGGTTGGCCCAGAGAGCTGCCTGAGTTAGCGGCGCTGCCACTCCACATGGACTGTGCTACCAGTGGGCCAGGCCAGCCCTTGGACTGTCATGGATCACGTGGCCAGTGCTCCAGATGCTGCGCCTCCCACCACTTCGCATTGCTACACTGTGAGGCTCCACGGCGGCCTGCATTACTGTACTGAGCCACTGGCCTCTGCTACCATCTTGGCATATCATCTTCCTCCTGCCTGCTTCCCCAGCCTCGGACCGGCGGGCCAGCGGGAGTTGGAAGGACCTTCAGTATATTAACTGTCCCATGAAAAGAGCTGGACAGAGCTCTCTGTCCTACTGTGTGGACTCATTTGTATTCCTTCTCACTGGTGTATTCCTTCTCATTGTATAAACCTACTCTTTAAAAAAAAACTACTCTTTTATATCTATATCTCCATAATATATATGTTATCAAACAAAACCAGGGCAATATATATATTATGCCCTGGTTTTGTTCTCTAGAGAACCCTGCCTAACACAATCAGTAAGTGCGCCAACCTCAGTTTGCTCCTCTCTAAAATGGGAGATGGATGCACTGATGCACAGAGCGAGTGTAAGGATTCCACATGAGGATGGTCACAGGAGAGTGCTTGGGCAGTGCTGGTCAGCCTGACCAAGACCTTAACAAAGACCGAGAAAGCAACAGCTGCCCAAAAGGAAATGTCTCAAAATCAACCAATAAAAAAGGGCAGAATGCTTTCTGTAAATCAATCAGAAAAAGCTACTGTACTCCAAAGTAGCTCCAAATCTGGTTTCAAGTCTAGTTCAAGCTTTGGAAGAGTCCTCATGCAGAGAAGGAGACAGCCAGGTCTGGAAGCAGCCAGGGGGCAAAGCTGGGGGCGACACCTTTGTCAAGGATGCACATCAGAACGGGGCTGTGTGACTGCCTCCTTGTTGCTACCGATGCATTCCCTGCCCCTGGAGGAACAGGCACGGGGCAGCTCCTCCTGCTGTGTGTGAGGATGAGGGGCTAGGAGGCTTGTGCTGCTCAGGCTGGCTGGAGGCTGTTGCTCTTACTAGTTGCCATGGCACCAGCCCCTGACGCTTGTCAACCTGCACACAGTAAAATAGGGCTTTTGTGTCACAAAGGGCTTTCAGAAGCAGGTGGGCAGGCCTTTCTTTCTAGTCTATCCGGTCTGGAAGCTCAGCGCCATCATTGACATGGTGGCTGCTGCACTTGAGGCCTGCTGGCTGGGAGTTGATCCCGGTCTTCCTCACCAGGGGTGGGGGTGCAGTCTGACTACAGAGCCACCCGTGTCCACTGTTTGACATGTAAACACAAAACCCAGCCCACTGCTGTCTAGTCACCTCAGACCCATGCGACCTCACGCATCACTGCTCAGGGCTGCTCACGCACCCTTGGATGTCTTCTTTACAGAAGCATAGCACCAGGTCCTGCTGCAAGGATGCCGCAGGCCAGGTCTGAACCACCAACCTTGCAGTTATGAGTCAAGTGCAAACTATTTGCAACCCTCAGGGACCTTTTTGACACACAGTAGGTGCTTACTAAATGGTATCGATTATATTAATTCGTCATGAATAATTCACTTATGTAGGCACCCCTTCCAGGTAAATGAGGCACCCCGGTGAAGCCACTACTTGGTCCACGCAGAGCATCTCAGGCAGAAATTAGCAGTGACTCTGACCTGGGGCAAAGCGAATCAAAGTGGTACTTCCTGCAAGCCTAACCCCTGCGCTTTATCTCAGCCTCTCAGAGGGAAAAAGCAGACAGGCGATGGAAGGCTCCAGATCCTTTACGTAAAACAAACAGAAGCATCAAGTTCTTAGAAGCGAAGTCTCCAGTCTGACTGCCACCTATCAAAAGCCATTTCTAAAATGACGGTGCCCGCAGGCAATGTTCTTTGTAAGCCGCTTCTCAATCACACTCAAGCCAGCGAGGCACACGCTCAGGCAGTACACGTCTGCCATTGACCCTTAGATCTGGGGGCAGAGAACTTTCAAGAACCAGCAGTCGCCCAGCACTAGTGGCCAGCCTGGCAAAGTCAACCCTGTTAAGTGGACCAGGAATGGCTAGCTGGGGGTCGGGAAGGAATACCCACCAGACAGCAGGGGAAGCGGCCAGACGTGGGTGGTGCTGGGTACGTGTGCACCTGGAATCAGAGAGAAACAGCCAACTAGCCGGCCCGCTGCCATCGTGCTGGTTCCAAACCACGGTGACCCCGAAGGACAGGGCACGGCTGCTGCCTCTTTTGGTTTTGGGGGACTATATATCTTCACGGGTACAGACAGCCTCTTCTTTATCTTGCTGAGTGGCTGGGGGGTTTGAGCAGCTGACCTGACAGTTAGCAGCCCAGCATATAACCCACGACACCACCACAGCTCCATAGAGGGAAAGAGCAAACGGTGTAGGGGCTGTGTCTGTAGCATGTGTGATTGGAGACACTCTAACCCAGTGGTTCTCAACCTTCCTAATGCCGTGACTCTTTAATACAGTTCCTCATGTTGTGGTGACCCCCAACCATAAAATTATTTTCACTGCTACTTTATCACTGTCATTTTACTACTGTTATGAACTGGGTGACCCCTGTGAAAGGGTTGTTTGACCCCCAAAGGGGTCGCGACCCACAGGTTGAGAACTGCTGCTCTAACTGGAATGACAAACCACACTTCGGAAGATATTTCATTTCATTTCACACTAGACATCCGTTTTGACATGCCCTCACACATTCTGTTCCTGCAATCAAGAATGCCTTTCCCTACCCTGTCTGGCTAGCAAATTCTTATGCTACCTTCAAAACCCCTTAGATGTAAAGGCTTCTTGACGTCTTCTTGGAGATGCTCCAAACCATGCCTTGCCCACCAGGTCTCAGTCCATTCCCTGCCCTCCTCGTGTTCCTTCCTTTGTTCCATTCACTGCTCGCATGGTGGAGACTCCTGTGCTGTGAGGTAACGCTAGGAGACTGTGAGACCTTTAGGGCAGGTAAGAGGGCTTAGCCATCAATGGAAAATGACTGGGCACTCATTCCTTCAATCACGCAAGCATTTACCGGGCACAAAACGGACCTCCATGACATCCATTTGTCCTTCTTGCAGCAATTCTTCTGCCTTACCTTCATAGCCCATGTCTGAGGGTTCTTCCCTCTGCCTGAGCTGGGCCATCAGAGGAAACCCACGGCTTCTTCCAGGAAGGGTGAGACAGGCTCAGGCTTTGTCCTCTCAGCACGAACCTGGAAGAACCCAGAAGAAAGCCCAGGGGTGGCTGGCAGCCATCTAGTGCCAGTGAGCAGAAAGCCTGCTGAGAGTGGTGCCATCCCAAAACCAGGAAGAGCAAGGGTAGAGAAACGGGCCTGGTGCCTGAGCTCACATGCCAAGATGCAGCCACACCTAAAGGCCAGGCTTTACCTTGACCTGAGGACTGCCCTTTCTGGTTCTTGCCCCCTAGGAAGGCAGTGCTGGGCTGCAGTCAGTAGCACACCCAGAAATCTGGGGGCCTTAGAGCTTCTCCGGAAGTCTGCAGCAGGCAGAATGCTAGGAGGGCACCTAATGGCATCCACAAGGGGCCACGGGGACATGGATCGTCACTCTAACTTTCCACCTCTCAGCCTTGAGCGATGCCCATCATTGCTACATTGAGTCCTTTGGCCAGGTTGGTCCCAACCTACCAAGGAAACCAAAAACTAAAACCAAACTCATTGTTGTGTCAATACCGACTCATGTCAAACCTACAGGAGAGGGTGGAAATACCCCTGTGAGTTTTCAAGACTGTAACTCGTAACAGGAGTGGAAAACCCCGTCTTTCTCCCATGGAGTGGCTGGTGATTTCGAACTGATGACTTTGCGGTTAACAGTTCAATGCACAATCTCTCCACCACAGGGCGACCAGGAAGTACACCAATGCTACGGGCCCAGGATTGAGAAAACGACATGGGCAGACATAGCATAGTCTCCGCCACTGTCAGGCATCTGTCTGCCAGCTGCAACCAGCTTCCAGGGAGCATGCTTGATGCTCGGGCTCAGCAGTCACAAGACAACTCAACAGCCACTGTCACAGGACTTACAGTGGAGGGTCCTGGGGAACGGCTGAGGAAACAGAACACCAACGAGAAAGGAGAACAGGTGACACGCTGTTGAGACTTGGAGAGGGGACACAGGGCTATCACAAGTGCAGCTGGGTTACTGAGTCCAGACTTCAGGGCTGCAGAGGAGTGAGCAGGAGAGGTTCTGGAATGAGAGTTAACAGCTGGAAGTCAGTGGGGCTCCAGGAGGGTCCCCAACACATGCAAAGACCTAGTGGGTGAAACCATGGTGCATCTGGGGGTAAAATCCAGCTCAGAGTGATAAATCCAGATAAGCTGTTAAGAAAGGGTCAACATGGACTACAAGAGGCTCCAAAACGCCAGTGGGAAATGGAACAAAAAGACAATAAAAGTGATCGTGAACTTTTGACGGTCCTTCCTATGTTTGGATGAGCCCAAAGGCAAAGGTGAATTCCTGGAGAGCTTAAGAAGAAGCATCACCCAGACTCGACCTGGTTCGTTGTGTGTGCGTGTTTCCCTTTCACCGAGTCCCTCAGAAGCACTTATGAATGCCCAAGATTCTGCTGGAGAAGAAGAAAAGACCCAGGAGGTAACAGGCTAATAAGAATTCTTGGGGCCAATAAACTCACAATTGCCTTGCAAAGGTGCAACAGCCAGAGGGCTGTGCGGGGTGAGAGATGGGTCTGGAGGTTCCCTGTGAGGTCAAGAGCAGGGCAGACTCACAGATGGGCTTCTGGGGTCATTTTTAGCTCTATCCGTATGCTGTAGGCAGAGCCCAGCTCCTATAGCTCCACACAGCTTGTGGCCACTCGCTAATGCCACCAAGGGAGGATCTGTAGGCTGTGAAATGGGGACAAAGCAAAGATCCATGGGGAGAGAGAGTTCAACAGCTCGGCCAGGCCAGGTGCCAGCAGGTCTGGGGCACGGTCAGACCCAGGTGCCCCAAGCTGTAGGCTGTTGGCGTTGGTGACTGAACAGGCGAGGTGACAGGAGCGAAAGGAGGCTGCCAGCAGTGGAGTCTTCTCTTCCTGCTTGACTGGGGCATTCACGTCAGCACTGAGCTCACCTTGACCTCCAAGGGGCACAAGAGCAGCAGGGACCGGCCTGCCTAGTCCACAAGCACATGGGGTTTGTTGGTGTCAGACCACTGCGCTGACGTCAGGAACTGTGTCTGTCAGCTAGAAGTTATTTTCATTCGCCATCCTTAACCGTTTGATAATACCCTTGGGCTTGACAACCTAATAGCTAACATGCCAATCACTGCTTGCATCACTCCGACTCCTCTCAGGCTCGAGGGAGAGCTGACTGGGAAGAGGGCCTGGCTCCTAGTCTGGCTGGGCACAGGGCAGGCCACAGGGGTAGTAGTGGGCAAAGTGAAGATCAGAGTTAGGCAGCTAGGTCACATGGGCTACCATGGACCGTGGGCAGGTGGTCTATCAGCTCTATGCCTCAGCTTCCCTCCCCACGCCCCGCACAACAGCACCTTCTGCAAGGATCCCATGAGCATCAACTGAGACAAGCCCAGTGCCTAGAATGGAGTGAGCTCTGTTTCTGCCAAGTGCTCTGGCTGTCATTACTAGCAATGCTTGTCAGCGGCTTTCCTTTAAGCAAATGTCACCAGAAGCATCCTGGGTCACACAGCACCAAGCACATACTCACCCACCCACCCACCCATTGCTGTCAAGTTGACTCCCTCACAGCGACCTTACAGGGCAGAGTAGAACTTCCCAGACTGTAGCTCTTCCTGGGAGCAGACAGTCTCATCATGGGAGAAGTTCTCCGGAAAGAGAAGGACAGGGACAGAATGGAGAACGGATAGGAACAGAGACTTAAAGACAGCAGTGAATCACAAGGGATAGGCCTTCTATGGATACTTACACAAAACAACCACTAGACAGCTGAACACTCACTGGATAATGGAGATTAACAAACTATTCCTAATTCTTAGGTGCAGTAATGAGATTACGTTTGTTTTAAGAGTACTAGGATTGGCACTGAAGTTGTCAAGGCTTTTGTCTTGCTTGGATCCACAATCAATGTGCATTGAAGCAGCAGTCAAGAGACCAAAAGACAAGTTGCATTAGCAGTCTGCTGCACAAGAGCCCTTTAGAGTGCTAAAAGTAAGTATGTCATTTTGACTGATGTTTCAATCACCTCACATGCATGTGAAAGTTGGACATTGAATAGGGGATACTGAAGAAGAATAAAGGCGTATGAATTGTTCTGGAGAGGAATATTGAAAGTACCATGGACTGCTAAAAGGGCAAGTCGATCTATGTTGGAAGAAGTGCGGCTGGAGTGTACATTAGAGGCAAGACTTCGTCTCATATACTTTGCACATGTTGTCAGAGACCAGTCCCTGGAGAGGGACATCGTGCTTGGTAAAGTGGAGGCGCCGTGAAAAGGAGGAAAACCCTCGACTAGATGGTCTGACACCATGGTGGCAACAGTGGGCTCAGGCAGAGGAACAATTGTGAGGAAGGGACAGGACTGGGCAGTGTTTCGTTCTGTTGTGCATAGTATTGATACAGGCCAGAACCAAGTCAGTGGCACCGAACAACAACATGGATGGACACCGTGGTGGCATCGATGGGCTCAGGCATAAGAACAATTGTAAGGATGGCACAGGGGTGGGAGATCCTTCATTCTGTGGTACATGGGGTCGCGATGAGTCGGAACCAACTCCACAGCACCTCACAACAATAATGGTTCACAACCTTCTAGGAATGGGCTTGATAAGTCACTTCAACTGTTAAATACAAAGGTGGTCATCTGAAAGGTAAAATGCCCAATGACTCCACAATGAAACATTGCTTTAAAATGTGGCTTATAGGTATATTCTGATACCTAGGGATGAAAGCAATGACATACTTAGGCTTTGCTTCAAATTGCAGTGGGAAGCTGGAAAAGAGATGTGCACATGGATGATGGCAGACTGGCCACAGGAGGATGACGGTTGAAGTTGACTACTGAGACTATGAAGCCTCATTAGATCCTTCAGTCCAAAGTATGTTTTATACGAAAGCATCTAAATAAAATCATGTAACAAAGAGTGATGTGGAAAAGTCAGGAGGGGGAAGGCTGGCCAATACACACAGATCAAGTGTTTCTTACTTTCCACATTTCACATCTGCCTGACCAAACCCAAACCAAACCAAACTCACTGCCATGGAGTCGATGCAGACTCAAAGCCATTCTATGGGACAGGGAAGAACGGCCCCTGTGAGTTTCTGAGACTGTCACTCTTTATGGGAATAAAAAGTCCCGTTTATGCTGAGGAGTGGCTGGTGGTTTCAAACTGCTGTCCTTGAAGTTAATAGCCCAATGGGTAACCACTGTGCCACCAGGGTTCCACTGGAATCCTGGAAACTGTTACACTCGTGAAACTTCAAAGGTTGTGGCTGCCCGGGTCGCTTCTAGATTCTGACATTTCTAAGGGCCGGAGTGGCTGTGAGCTGTCTATGTCTGATGTTAACCTGATATACAGCCAAGTCAAAGCAGATTTCAGAGGCAGAAAAGACCAGTGGGTTGAGCCATCTTTTACAAATTAGATGCCAAGGTTCAGTAAACTGAGGAGGGGGAAGAGTAAGCAAGGGGTCCCCACAAAGGTCTTCTGTTCAGAGAAGTTCTTCTCCCTGACATTCCAGCCTGAGGTCCATGGGGACTAGCATGAGTGCTATGGGTTGGATGGACAGTGTCTCCCAAAGCACTGAAGTTCCACACTCCCCCCTCTACCCCCGTGCCTGTGTAGGTGACCTGCAGTTAGTTAATATAAGGAGCCCTCGTGGCATAGTAGAGTATGCGTTGGGGTGCCAACTGCAAAGTCAACAGTTTAAAACTACCCGCCGTTCCATAAAAGAAAGGGGAGGTTTTCTATTCCCATAAAGGGTTACTGTCTCAGAAATCCATGGGGATAGTTCTTCTCTGTTCTACAGGGTCACTATGAGTCAACATTGCTTGACAGCATTGAGTTTGGAAGTTGGAGTTAGTTAACATAGAGTCACATAGAACCAGTGTCATTATATCAACAGAAGAGATGCCGCCGCAGATACAGAGGGATGACAGCGTGGGAAGATGGAGGCGGAGCCGGGCGTTATGCCACCCCAAGCCAAGTAAAACCTGAGCCATCAGAGGACTGCATGGGGAGCGGGGTGCTGCCAGCTTCCTGAACTCAGATGCCAGCCTCCAGATCTGAGAGCAGGGATAAGCCCCCAGCGTTTGGCACACCTTTACAGACTCTGTGGGAACCCAAGGCAATGGGTCTCATTCGTGAGTTATTTTCAGTTGTGAACATGGTCTAGTGGTTATGTTGTTTTGCTTGAGAGCCCTTATATTTTAGATAGATTCTGACATACTGAGAAATGAAATTACATGAAACCTGTGATTTTCTTCAAAAAACTGTGGGAGGCTATTAGGGCAGTCGAACAAGGTGCACGTGAAGCAGGACCAACTGTCGAAGCTGAGCCATGAGGCTGTGGAGGCTCCGTCTACTCTTGCACAGGTTCTCACTTTTCAGGTGAAAGATGTGAGGAGAGTAAGAATTCCCTGGAGGTCGAACCTGAGTGGTTAGTCACACTTTAATGGGAGTTATACCCATTCCCTCTATCAAAGAGAACGTCATCACCTTCCGTGCATACATTCAAGAAACAAAATGCCCAGTTTCACTTACTGAGCGAAGTGCTCCCTATTACACCAGGTGAGGGAGAGCCTGGTCTCAGCCTGATGAGCATCGTGTGACAGCCAACAACACCCCTCTCTCACCATCCTTGTCATTTGAGGCATCAATTTAAAGCACAGTATTCCTTACACTGGGTCCATATCCAGGACGGAGCGCCGGAGTGATGTACAAAGAGGCCCGGTGCGCACTGGAGCTGCTGGTAGAGACGCATGAAGCCAGGGCTGGTGCTTAAGTGTGCTCCCCAGGCACCAGCTGCTTGGGGAGCGGCTCCAATTTATTAAGATGAGGATCACATTCACAGTTATCTACAGTGCGCAGTTATGAAGGTATTTTTTACCAGCTCGATGCGTGAGCATACATTTCCATTAATAGTAACTGCCATTATAATGAGAATAAATGTCGTTAATATACCATTTATTTCACCCCTGAGCAAAAATCTGGGGAGTAACTTACACTCAGTCAGTAGACGATTAGCACCCAACATTTTGAGAAATCGATCATAGCTAGCCGAGACAGCTCTGCCACGAGGAGGACAGTGGATATTTGTTTGTGGGAGGCAGGACTCGCAGCAACACTGACGCACAGGGGCAGGCGGTGACACATGCCATCAGGAATCGGTGGGATGGCCGGGATGGGGCTGTCAAGGAAGGTGCCACATGCTGGCAAGCAGCAAATAGTAGGGGAGGCAAAGGGAAATCGCATCGCCCGGTCAAGAGCCACATCCACGAGTTGATTACGATGCACAGCAACCTACATGGCAGAGTAGAACTGCCTTGCCTCAGAGGGTTTCCAAGGCAGTCCATCCTTACAGATGCAGACTGCCTCATCTTTCTCCTTCAGAGCTGCTGGTGGGGTCAAACTGCTGCACTCCTGATTGTCGGCTGTGTACTCTAATTACTGGGCTTCCAGGGTGCCACTTAAAAAGGTTGCAAGCCACAGAAACAGATTCTAACCTTAGCTAAAAAGTAGTTTATTGGAAACATCCAGGAAAGCCTCCAAGAGAGAATCAGGGTCCAACTTGGAACAATGACTGTACATCTCAATACTGGGCCAAAGGGCCCTGCCACTGAGCAAATGGCCTCCGGTGCCACTTCTGCCTGGCACACTTAGCCCAGGTCGGTGGTGGAGTTCCCACCTCCCAAGGTCACTTGTCCTGGGCCTTGTGAAAGAATGCCATGTCCTCGGAACTCCTGTCCAGGCAAGTGCACTCTTGTAGAATCGGCACCCAATCTCACAAGTAGCAGCCCTACCCTTCCAGCCACGTATCTGGAAGCCTTCTGCCCTTTCCAGTCCACAGTTGATAAGCCCTGATTCAGTCACCAGGAGATATTCCAGGTCATAAAATACTTACACACACGAGTTACTTAGCACAATCCATCTGCTACTAAATGGCTTCGTGTATACACTGGACACACATGAAAGGGCATATGGTCGTGGCCTCCGGGGACTGAGTCCACCCCAGGGACACACACCCAGGTCGTCCTAGTCCAGGCGCCTCCCCCTTCTCACTGCCTTGCAGGGAATGAACTAGTGGCCAGCACCCTGGCACCACCACCAGCTCCTCCCCCCACAACTCTATAGCTATTTTCACTTTCCCAGCATCTACTTAGGGAGCCTCAACTTGCCCCCCCTAGAGGTCACCTACATTAGAATTCAAGGAGGTGCTGAAGTCACCTCCCTTCTTAAGAGTTCACTCAGGAACCTGAACAGACAGGTTAGAAGTGAGGGCAGGAGCTCGTCTTCAAAGGCCTCTGCCTCTGAACGTGTGGAAGGCCTGGCATAGAGAGCGATGCTTCCTTATCAGAGAAGACTTGGACAATACCAACGTGTGTGTGTGTGTGTGTGTGTGTGTGTGTGTGTGTGTGTGTGTGTGTCTGGTAACACCAACACCAGGGGACCATCACAGATACACACCCACACCTACTGCCATGGGAGCTGGAGTGGACTTGAGGGCAACTGGTAATTTTTTGGAAAGCACACTTTTCAAACCGAATCCAGATGGAATGGCTCTAAAAGAAGCACAAAGGGCAAAAGGCTTACTAGGAATGCCTTGGCAGGGGCCCAGGAAAGACCTGGGAAACTGCCCACACTTGTGCTGTCATTACTTGCAGAATTTTCTCCTCCGGGTTTCCCTCTCCCCGGGCCGGTTGCCTCGTTTTCAATGAATTTGAGTAGTGGGTGTTATCCTAGAAAATAGTCCATCTCATTTGTATTTTCCAATTTACCAGCGCAAAATGTATGGCACATTCTCTATTTCTAACCATCTTATCTTCAAGTCTAAGGTTGCATTTCTTTGATCTTTAACACTACATATTTTTGTTTTCATTCTTATTTCCTGACTCATAAGGAGCACCTGACCCACGCCATGGTGTTTTTAATAGATTCCTATGCAAGTGAAAGTTGGACAGTGAAGAAGGAAGACTGAAGAATTGGTGCATTTGAATGATGGCACTGGTGAAGACTATTGGAAGTACCATGGACTGCCAAAAAAACCAATAAGTCAGTCTTGGAAGAAGTACAACCAGAAGTGGTCCTTGGGGGCAAGGATGGCGAGATGCTGTCTCATGTACTTGGGACATGTTGACCAGTAAGACCAGTAGAGTCAAGGAGCAGTGGAAAGGCAGAAGGCCCTCCAGGAGATGGGCTGACACAGTGGTTGTGACAATGGGCTCAAACTTAACAACACTACGAGGGCAGTGCTGTTCTGTTGCACCCCGGGGTGCTATGAGTCAGAATGAACTCAACGGCCCCTAACAACACACAAGTGCCAAAAATTAAGTACAATTTCCAAAAACCAGTTCTTCCTTCCACTTAGCCAGTCTGGTGATGCCCAGGTGTTCTGTTCGGCTTGGCTGGGTCTGAGGGGAGGAGGGGTGCTGTGTGCTAGCACCTGTGTGGTCCGGCTGGGCCTGCTGCAGGACGACTATGTGGCATGAACACTCCGGCCTCACAGACTCGGCCCCTTACCTCGATGAGCTTTCTTTCGTAGGAGCTCGCTAGTTCCTCCGCCACTTCTCCCGGCCGCTGCTCCGCGGCTGTCACTTCATCACCATTCCAAGGGTTTGGCACCACTACAGAAAAACCAAGACACGCCATCAATATTTTAACAGTGACCAACATGTTTTCTCTCAAAAAAATAAAATTCTCTTCCAAATGGCTTCTCCACAGAGTACAATGTTCATAAGAAAACAATTTTTTTCCCCTAATCACATCAACACTGTCCCACTTTCTCCACGTACAACAACGTGAAATGACGTGCTGTACAAAAGGGGCAGTCCTACCCCAGAGGCAGCTGCTGAGTCCACGGACTTATCTTGTCCCGGGTGTGCATTCAGAGGGAAGGCACACAATACTTGCAGATCCCAGGGTTGCACCTTTTCATACTGGTCAGATTTCTTGGTCTCCAACAAGAAGAAAAGGCCCCCACTTAGGCACAACTAAGTTGCTGGGAGGTGTGAGCGGCCGAGGCGCTCAGTTGCAGAGATACCTCAAAGCAAGGCCTGCTGACTGCTCCTGAGAGAGAAGCCACTGCGAGTCCCGGCCGTGTAGGTCTGCTCAGGTGCCTGGCACTGCCCTGAGTTGACAACTGGTTGTAAGGGACTGCCCACCACAGCCTTATGGAAAGTGGTAGTTGGGTGGGGGGGGCGGTCTTCTGACTACAAGGAGGACAATAAGGATCGGCATTTGTAGACGCTAATGAGGATGACAGCAGGTAGCCTCCAGAAATACTGACCCCGACACACAACAAAGAACTCGCAGCCATTGCGTTGGTTCTGACTCCTAAGGACCCTCTGAGGCAGGGTTGAATGCTCCTGTGGGATTTAAGACTGTGACGCTGAACAGAGGAACAGAAAAGCCCATTTTCTCTAAAGCCCACTTACAATGGCAGGGCAAGGCCATCTGTGAGATTGGCGACCAGATGAGAGCAGCTACCCACGGATGTTGTGCCTCCTCTTGGCATATAGCTGGCCTACTGTGTAGGAGAGGGCAAAGAAAAGACAGTTGGGAAGGCGCCACGCAGTTTCAAATAAAGTAGGAACTGTTTCAAGACCAGGAAAGAATGCCATCCGCGGCCGTGGTTCTAGGGGTGTTTGACACATGCATTACCCAACTCTCAAATCAGGCACCCACGTGAGCTTTCTGCGTGATGGAACTCCTGGTTGCCCTTATCAAGCTTAAGGAGACAGCAAAGAGGAAGTGCAAGGAAAACAAGCTGGGAAGGCTAGCCCTTCAGAGGCCAGCCGGCCATCGAAAGACAAGGCGGGCGGAAGGGAAAGAGAACGCGGAGAAAGGCTGAGCCGAAATGGGAGCTGCTCCCTCTGACGTGGTTGGCGGAGCGGGCCTCTAAGGGGCTGCAGCTGCTAGGGCCCGTGTATGCAGCAGAGGGCTCCCTGAGTGACAAGCCAGAGTCTGCGGTTTCCACCATCCCAGTGGAGGTGTGCTTCCTGCCACCTCTGTGGGGAGCGACCCAACCACCGCCGGTAACCTGGAAAAGCATTCAAAGAAAAAACAACTGAAAAAGGGCTTCCCGTGAAAGTTGACAGACTTAGCACATTAATTTGTATTCCCATCCTCTCAAAATTCCTTGAAATGCCAATTTTAAAAATTCTTCCTAAAGGCATCACCCTCCAAGAGAACGAGACTGGGGGACGAAGCAGGCCCGGAGTGTGTTGAAACTGAGAACCAGGTAGATGGCTGGCAACTAACCTGCCAGACCAGGGAGAACTTCATTCTCAGCTCTAAGTGGCAACCCCCAAACACAAGCTGACAAAAATGGAACAACTTGTACAAGGACGAGAAAGTTCTAGCCCAAGCAATCTCTGGAAATGGAGAGTGAGCATGAGGCTAAAAATCAAGAGATGAAAAGGCTGCTTAAGAAGCAATGAGCAAAAGGCTAGGAGTTATTCTCCAGAGAAGATGAAACAGCAGGTCTGTGGAGTTAAGATGAGCCTAGCTCCTCTTGCTATTGAAAATACCAAAACTCAGAACCAAACTCCCGGCCACTGAGTCGATGCTGATTCATAATGACCCTATGGGACAGGGTAGAACTGCCCCTTTGAGTAAAATAGAGAGCTAAAAATACCACACTTCTGAATTTTTTAGTTCTTTCCCCAGAACAGCAAGCCTTGAACATATATACCTCCATGCAGGAGCCTGAAAAAATATCATGGGAAGAAGAACCCTAAAGAGAATGGTCCTGAAGAGACCTGTTTGAGGGAACCCCCAGTGTGATGGCACAGCCGCATCACCCCCAAGAAGCCCACAGTAAAAGTTCACCGCGCTTCTGATCAGCCCTTTTGTGCTTCACATCTGCTCCTGATGCGACAGGCAGAAACCACCTTACATTAAGACAAGCATCCGAGAGGACAGACAGGAACCAAACATAGACAGGAAAGCCACTTGGAGGAAGTGAGCCTGTGAGAACGCTTCAGAAGCAAACGATCACCGACGTTCCCAGAGAGAGAGGGGACGCGACCCTGTAGGCATGAAAAAGACCAGAACGTTTTTTAAACAGAGGAAGAGCCCCTGGAGAACACGAGCCAAAATGCTCCTTTGGAAAGTGAAACGATGGCTCTAGACCTGCAGCACTGGGTACACGGAATGAAAGACCAGAACTCTTCCAGAACGCAGATCCGACAGAAAATAGACAAGCACACATTCAGAGAAGAGCTTCAAGGAGAAGGGGGGGCGGTGGTGGTCACACACACACACACACACACACACACACACACACACACACACACACACACGAATGTGAGCAATGTCCCAGAGCCAAGCGACAAGTGTTGGGACTGAGAGTTCAATGAGTGGACAAAGCATGCGCCCGATGGAGGTACCCAGGGAAATCTAGAACATGACGACAAAGAAGAGGCACAGACCTCTGAGGTGGAGACAGACCCTACAGAAAGGATCAGCTATTAGAATGCATAGAATTTCAAAACAGCAACATTGGGAGCTATGGAATGTCGATGCCTGAGGGAAACTTGTTTCCAACCTAGAATTCTAGACCCCCATCCAACCATGAAAAATAACATGAAGACTTCTGGAGTTGGAACACTCAAAAAATTTACCTTCCACCAGTAGAAAGGCAGAAATCTGAAGAGAAGAAGTTCTGGGATCCAAGAAAATGAGGATCAAACAATAAAGAGAGTTAGAAAAGTATTCATAACAAAACATGAAGGAATCCAAATCATCATGGATGGACAATGAGAGGAACAATGGTCTCTCCATACAAGTCGCTATTACACAGCTCCAGCACGGCTCCAACATGGATGTGCTTGAAAACATGCTGTGGAAGGAGTCAGACACCCAAGGTCACACATTACAGGATTCTATTGACATGAAATATAAGAAAGAGGCAAACCCCAATAAACAGCAAGTAGATTAGTGGCTGCTGTTGGCTAGGGGGAGGGAGGGATGGAGAGTGAATGCTAAGGGGTACAGGGCTTCTTTTTCAGGGTGAGATGAAAATGTTCTGGAACCAAACAGAGAGGGTTGTCCAACTTTGTCAATATCCCCCCAAAAAAGCGAATAAAGGGGTGAATTGTATGCCATTTGAATCATATCCCAATGAAGCCGTTAATTTTTAAGATGGTAAAGAGAGTCAGAGAGTGGCCGAGCTGCTTGTGCTAGGCGGCACAAGCAGCCCCATGACTGGAGCCCCACAGGGACATGTTGAGTGGGTACTTAAAACTGACGGATGAGTGCAGATGAGGAAGCTTCCAAAAGTTCATTTTAAAAAATGAGCATTAAGAGACAATGGACTATTCTCACAAACTTTTTGAAGTCCTCTTTTAGCACATTTAAAACAAAAACCAAACACATGCTTCCCGTGGCCAATAGGACTTTGACTCATGCAAGTCAGGGCAGGACAGCACTCCACTTCAATGGCTAGCGTTTTGGAAGCAGCTCATAAGGCCTTTTTACCAAAGCACCTCTGGGTGGGCTTGAAGTTCTAACCTTTTGGTTAGTGATTAAGTGCCTTAACCATTTGGATCACCCTAACATGATTATTATCTTCAGAGAAATAAGAAAGACTGGACAGGAGGGAAAAAATACTAATTGTGTACCTCACAGTTCAGCTGTGGATAGCGTATTCACAGCCATAAAAGCTAAGCCGCTGAACATCGATCTAACAAGGCCATGGTGGTCCCAGGAAGGTGGAAAGGGTTGGGGTGAGGAGGTAGGTGCAGGGGTCAAAGAGAATTATGCTTCCCCTCCTACAGGGCTAAGCCAATAGACCAGACCTTGAGCTGAGAGATCAACAAGCGGCGGTAAATGAGAACATGTTGACTCAGAGACGGATAGTGAGGAATCTTTTTTTCCATCTGCAGCAGTTATTTCTTTGCAGTGAGAAAGAGAAGAAACTGGTGGCCGAAGTCTCATGTCCTTTATTACAAAGCCACGTGCCATCCATTAATTTAACAAAGACAAACTATGTTTTGCTTTGGAACTATGACCAGCAGCATTTGAAAGGCAGTGGCACTTAGAATGGAACTGGGGGAGTTTGGTAGCCAGAGAGGGCCTCTCTGAGCAAGCAGGGCAGGACAGGGAGAAGTGGCAGTGTCCTTATCCCGGCGGTGGGCGTGGCTGGCTAGTAGTGCCTGGTGTCCCCTCAAGTGACGCCAGTGAGAGTCAGAGCTCCATGGGACCGCTTTGTTTTTCAAGGTCCCTCAAGTTCTCGGCTGCCTCTTGGGATGGAAAAAACAAACGTGTGTCTTCCTTCTCTGGCTCTGTTTACACAGGCTCCGGCATGTCCGGAGTTTGCGGTACTGTATTTCCAAGTGTGTGTGTCTAAGGCCCTAGTCTGCCTCTGTCTTCTCCGCGGGACCTTCTGGTCTTTGCTCCCTACAGGAGGAGACTGGCTGTCCACTTGTGGGGATCTGCACATCTCATTGGAAATCAAGCCGCGCTAGCGATGCCCTGCAGCACCGGGCTCTTGTGTGTGTATTTAAGAGGAATCCTCCATCTCCTACATTGGAGGAGGCAGGAATAAGCCTTCTGACCTTCAAGGCTGGGAGACAGGCCCTGGACAATCGTGAATTTAGAAGAGGGCTCTTAGAAACTAGTTGGTTGGCCGTTTCTACAATACACTGACCCCTTACCACTGGGGTTCAGCTCCTAGGCTTTAACAAGCATTTCAGAAACTTCAGTCTTATGTTCACTAGTAGAACAGAGAACTGATCCTAACTCTTCCTCTCGCTTCTAGCACAGTCCCCGGCCCACCTCCTGGGACTCAAAGGCATGAGCCCTGTGGGATGCCCACCCTGATTCACCTCTCAGGAACAGAATGAGTGAGAATTCCGGGTGTAGCCTCCCCGCAAACAAAGTTTTAAAGGGCTGGCATTTCTGTCTTAGGTGCCCTCACTTGGTCCCTCACTGATGGAGCGCCCTGTGGAGACTCATGTGGCAGCAAAGACCTGAGGAGTGCCTACAGTCGTGTGAGTGGAAGCAGGCATGCACCAGGTGAGTGAGCTGCAGCTGGCA
Organism: Echinops telfairi; assembly: GCF_000313985.2. Classification (NCBI taxonomy): domain Eukaryota; kingdom Metazoa; phylum Chordata; class Mammalia; order Afrosoricida; family Tenrecidae; genus Echinops; species Echinops telfairi. Next base: position 40,970,066 of record NW_022103901.1, on the reverse strand, counting down.
CCCAGACTGCAGCCTCGTGGAACACCAGGAACCAGAGGCATCCAGCTAAGCCACGCCTGGGTTCGCATCCCACAGAGACTGTGACGTGACTAACATTAGTTGCACTAAGGAGGGAAACTGTGAGGTGAGTTGTTTTTCAGCAATAACTAACCACTGCGGCTGTTCCCTGCCATGAATTGGCCCACACTCACGGTGAAGCCTGTTCAGTGTCATAGCAACCCACAAGCCTCCAGAAGCACATGGGTGTTAGTTGCAGATGAAGTGCACTGCCAGGAACTGAACCTGGATCTCCCACATGAAAGGCTAGAATTCTACCACAGAACCACCACTCCCCGCAGGGAAAATGAACACACTATTTAACTATTCACTGGAACTGCTGGACAGACTACTCCGAATAAGACCTTGGGATTACAAGGATGATAATCTGACCCCAAATGGACAACATTTATAAAAATGACAATGAGAGGCTGCTGGGCCGATATATTGTTAGAAGGTAAGGATTAATATTTGGAAAGGAAAGGGAGCCATTTAATCGAGTAGACCACTCCACCCCTCGATTGGTGAAGGTGACCAGGTGCTGATACACAAGAACCTAATGGGCTTGAAACGGACCCTAAACTCACTGCCACTGGCGGCAATGCTGACCCATCGCGACCCCCCTGTGGGGTCCGAGCTGACTGTTTACACGAGGAGAAAGCCTTTCTCAGGTGAAGCTGCTGGTGGCATTGAACTGCCAACCATGCAGATCACAGCCCACTGCGTAACCACTACACCACCAGGGCTCCTAATATCCTACTGGTTTAGGTTCATAGGAGCACACCCTCTGGTTTTCTTATTTTGCAAAATCCAAGAATATCCCAACTTGCCTGGGAATGAAGGGGGCATTTGGGTGTTCTTGGAAGACAGCACAATAAGAAACTTAGTGTAGTCAAGTCATCTGAGAGCCAGAAATGACTGTTTACCTTAGCATGTTCCACCTGCACATCTCCCGATAGACTGATCACCTTGGAGAGAGTCAATTGGGATTGAATTCTGAACGTCAAAAACTAAACAAATCCAAATGCTGATCAATCTGCCCCAATGAGCTGATCTGTTCACTGTGAAAGGAATGTGGGGTGTCAAGAGAACGGCAGGCTTCTCCACTGTACATGGAGTAGACAGCGTCACTCTGACCGCAAGAAAACAGGCTTTGATTAGTCCTGGAATCTTAAACCTACCATTTTATCATTAACAATTTCAATCTGAATTCAGAGTTATGATTGTGTTCAGAATGTTAGATTTTATCCTGGTCCAGGGCTACAGGAAGCACACAGCTGCCAGCACCCCATGGGACCCACAGAAGTTTTCATCCACATTCCTGGACACTTCTGGGTGAAGCAAGACACTTAGAATTTGCTAAAAAAAAAGGTCCAAATGCAAACACAAGACTCACGGCATAAAGAAACAAGGACAGCATTTAATGTCCTAATCAAAACTGAAACTACATATGGATGGTGAGATAGTTAAGGTTTATTGTGCTAACATGGCCGATAAATACATGTGGGATTAATTGAAGGGCAGAGAGTTAAAATGGCTCGGTGAGCCTCACCTTTCTTGTTCTCTGGTCTCTTGATCTCTGATGGTCGGACCAGTGTGCGGCTGCCTTGGCTAGTTCTCTGCCTCAGCTGGCAAGGCTCACGTCCTGCGAGACATCGCTGAGGAGAAGCCACATGGATGCAGCCCTGGGTGCTGGAGAAGCTGCATGGAGACCCCTGGGTGCTGGAGCAGCTGCATGGAGACCCCTGCCAGCGCTGAGATGCTTACAGCTCCACTGGATTCAAAGACTTTCTACCCACTGGCCTGTGATCGTTCTGCATTCAGTGTCATTGCCTGTGGTTTGTGAATTTGAGGAGGACTTTATAGATTGGACTGGACTGGGTTGTGATGCTTTATGAAGTACACTTATTCTTCATATAAACTCTCTCTTATACATGCATGAGTTTCTGTGGGTTTTTTTCTCTAGTCTACCCAGACTAACACAGATGGGTTCTCACAAAAATGGAAAGAATGCTATTGTTCCACCTGAAATAGCACCTAGGAACTGATAAAGCATTTTCCAAACACATAATCAGAATCTCACTGCCCCCCACCCCTCAGGAGTTACTCTGGCCATTTCACGCATGGCAGGGGGTCTATGATCTCAACATTGTCAAGGCATTTCTAGTTTACCGGTGTTTCCATCCCCCACGCCTGGACCCAACGGCAAGCTGTCTCCACCGTTTGTCAGGCACAGGCGCGCCCATTAACCCCATCAACCTAGCTAACATCACATTATCCACAGGAAAATCGACACTCTATTTATTTGCACCTACTCTGAGTCGTCAGCAATTTTCTCTGGTAATTTCCATGATGGCATAATTAAAGAAGTCAGCCTCCAAATGGGAGAAGAATGACTTGGCAGAAACAATGAGCCTCCTGCTTTTACATTCAAATGGTTAGAGCTGAGACTGTTTGATAAAAACATATAAAGAACTTGGCTTTAAACCAGAACCATTTGTCATGTTCCAGAGAAGCTGTGGATTGGCTAGAAACATCAGCAGGTCATTTAAACTTAGAGAAGAGTTCACAGTTTCCAGCTCCCCGCAGCCACCATATCTGCTGGAGGTGTCTGTGGTAAGTCATCTGAAATAAGCGCGCACGAGGCCGGCCTCACTACTGGGGGCCGAGAACGCATGGAGTTTTCTGCCTGAATTATTTTAGGAAAAACTTCACATACCATAGGGAGCAGCCCAACAAACAGTATGATAAGGTTACTGTTTTGCTTTCAATTTGAACAAGCTTAGCATGACCCCAGATGCACACAGTGTGAGATGCTGGTGGTAAAGGAGGATAAAGGAGCGTTTTAAATTCAGACTTGGTTTTCTAGGGCATGCTAATGGGGGGGGGGGGGGGAAGGAGGCGCGCTCAGGTCCTCTAACAGCAGGTCGGGCTCTGAGCGATGGGTGCAAAAAATAAAAGCTCTTCCTGGGCAAGGTGGCAACAGTGCCTACAAGACAGCAGGGCCCTGCTGTTGTTCCTGAATAAGAGCCATCTTCATAACAATGTCATTAGGTGCCAAGTGGGGTCCTGCTCCTAGGGACCCCATGTATACCATGCTCACACTCATTCTATGCTTGAGGCCCTAGTTGCAGGCAGCTGTCGGCCCCACACATCTTCTCACTGATGGTAGAGGAGTCCCCGGAGTGTAAAATCTCGGCTGCTGACTGAAAGGTTCAAATCCACCCAGGGGCAATCTACTTCTGAAAAACCCCAGCCACTAACAGCCCTGTGGAGCACAGTTCCACTGTGAAACACACCTGAATTAGGGAACCACTGGCACCCTGTTTGGGCTTCCTTGATGTTGTTTAACCAAAGGAGAAGAATACTATACATCCAAACTTTCAAGAAAGTAGCAACCAAATTCGTTATACTCCCTGCCATCCAAGTTGATGGCATCAAGGCAATTCCCTACAGGGCAGGGTAGAACTTTCTCTGTGGGTTTCAGAGACTGAACTATTTATGGGATAAGCAAGCCTCCTCTTTCTTCCATGGAGCAGCTGGTAGTTTTGAACTTCTGGCCTTGTAGTTAGCAGCCAAATGCATAACCCACTTTATAAGCATGATATAAGTGGATCTCCCAGTTAATTCTCTATTACAAAACAGGGCACTCATGTGATATCCAAACCATGAAAATACAAACTCATCTGTCTCCCTCAGGGACAGAATGGAGAGCAGGGTGATTGAGAAGGACACCCTTAATAACCAATGAGGAGTCAGATATGGTCAAAAGTGAGCCTGAGGCACAGGGCAGGCCTGAGTTCAAACCCAGCTTTATCACAAACTCTCATGAGACCTTAGGTCCATGACTGCTTTTCTCTGGAGCCTCCATTTCCTCATCTCAAACTGGGGTCATGATGCCTCTTTCAAGGACAACTACGACTGTAATAACCTCCACAAGCCCATGGCTTGCCTTGCTCCAATTATTACAGAGAAGTGAGTTTGTTAAAACCAAACACTGCCATCGAGTTGAACAGAGCAGAATTGCCCCTATGAGTTTCCCAGACTGTAACTCTTTATGGAAGTAGAAAGCCCCTTCTTTCTCTGAGGAACGACTGGTGATTTCAAACGGCTGGCCTTGTGGGTCGCAAGCCAATGCATAACCACTCTGCCACCAGGGCTCCTTTTCCAAATCAGCTAGGCTCTTGGTTATTTGCTAAGTGTCCATGTCCTGTGGGCTCTTCAGAGACACTCACCCCTGTCCAGATGCTGTGCCTCTCTGTCCTGTGTGTGCAGAGACACGGAACGGGCCTTTCCCTTTTGGAAGCTCCTAGTCTAGGTCATGAGGAGCCCCGATCTCAGGTCCAGAAGACAGTGCTCCACTCCTGGCTGGCTCTCACTGGTAATTAAGAACCCACTGGGCTTTCTCTAATTTCCTTATATATATATATATAAAAAAAAAATCTTTTAAAAAGTAACACATGGTCACTGCAGTTAAAAAAAAGTACAGGTCTGTCTAAATAAGGTAGGGTGGATGAACAATCTGGAGGAGAAAATAACGGGACCGACAGTTCTGGGGGGACATGGGAGAGGGGGAGGTGGGGGAAAAGTAGGGGTGTGAACAAACCCAGGGACAAGGGAACAACAAGTGATCCAAATCGGTGGAAAGGAGGGTGTGGGGGGCCTGGTAGGGCATGATCAAGGGTAATGTAACCGAGAGGAATTACTGAAACCCTAATGAAGGCTGAACATGATAGTGGGACAAGAGGAAAGTCAAAAGAAATAGAAGAAAGAGCTAGGAGGCAAAGGGCATTTATAGAGGTCTAAACACATAGGCATGTACATATGTAAATAGATTTATATATGAGGATGGGAAAATAGATTTATGTGCATATATTTATTGGTTTAGTATTAAGGTAGCAGAAGGACATTGGGCCTCCACTCAAGTACTTCCTCAATGCACGAATACTTTCTTCTATTAAATTGGCATTCTAATGATGCTCACCTTCCCGACACAATCGCTGAAGACA
>NW_022103901.1:40940850-40964199 GCF_000313985.2 Echinops telfairi | reverse complement strand
AAAAGTGGGTGAAGGGAGATGTCGGACAGGGCAAGATATGACAAAATAATAATTTGTGAATTATCAAGGGTTCATGAGGGGGGGAGAGGGGAGGGAAGGGGAAAGGTGAGGAGCTTATGGCAGGGGTTTAGGTGGAGAGCAGGTGTTTTGAGAGTGATGAGGGTAATGAATGTGCGGATATGCTTTACACAATTGATGTATGTATGGATTGTGATAGGAGTTATATGAGCCCCTAATAAAATGATTAAAAAAATATTTTTCTTTTTTTCCCACTTTGATACATCAACTTACATTTTAGTATTGGGTTTCATGTTATTGTTATTAAAAAAAGGAAATGTATTTGATTGCTTTATTGTAAGACTGGCTTTCATGGGGTGCCTGTACATTGGCTGGGTGGGTAGGTGCTTCTTGGTGTTACTTGGTGACTGACTAGCTCTCCAGAAGCGGTTTTCCATCGCTCCTCTGCTACCCATGGAGTCAGCAGTGGGAACCCACTAGCCACGCCTTAGGAGAAAGATGAGGGGGCCTGCTTCCATGAAGATCACAGACTTGAAACCTTATGAGTCAGTTCGCCTCTGTCCGACAAGGCTTCTATTGACTTGTGGCAACAGGCAATGAATTGTGCATGGGGATTCTTGGGTGGCACAAACAATTCACATGAAACACTACTAATCCTGAGGCGCAAACCCAGGAAAAAAGGTCTGGCCATCCACTTCCGCATACACGACAGCCAAGAAAACCCCACTCGACAGCACCTGAGGTCACAGTGAGTGGAAACCAGCCAAGGGCTTGACATGGTCTGGCCCCTGCGAACCAAGTACAGAGTATGAATCTCAGCCCACCAAACGAGGCCAAGGGGTCAATGGGGTTTCTAAGGCGCATTCACCCTGTTACAGGCACAAAGATACCCACTCCTCCACTTGATTTATACCAGTGGTTCTCAATCTGTGGGTCGCGACCCCTTTGGGGGGGTCAAACAACCCTTTCACAGGGGTTGCCCGATTCATAACAGTAGCAAAATGACAGTCATGAAGTAGCAACGAAAATAATTTTACGGTCGGGGTCACCACAGCATGAGGAACTGTATTAAAGGGTTGTGGCATTAGGAAGGTTGAGAATCACTGGTTTATACTGTCACTGTTAAGAAGTTTGAAGGAGAGTTGGAGTCAGCCTTCTGGCTGGGACTGTCTCCCTGCCCCCCACCCCCACCCCCAGCTTCTGAATGTTTCCCTCCAGCCCTCCGCTCTCTCGGTCTCCTTCGCTCCAAGTTCCTAGATAGAATGTAGATTTTTCTGGGTCACTGTCAGGGCTGCAGAACCTCTCTGTGAGCATTTCAGAATATCCTTTGGTTTGTCATTTATTAGTAGATTGTGTCAAATGCGTCAAAATCCCTTTTTCATATCCTGGGGAAGGCACACTATGATTCCACAGAGAGGCGGAAATTGTCAAAATACAGCAAGTGTGGTCTTGGGTGTAGTGGTTATGCGTTGGGCTGCTAACTCCGAGGTTAACAGTTCAAAACCATCAACTTCTCCTTGGGGGAAAGATGAGGCTTTCTACTCCTGTGAAGAGCTGCAGTCTTGGGAACTCAGAGAGGCTGTGCTGCCCTCCTTTATAGGCGGCCATGCGTCTGAATTGACTGGATGGCAGTCAGTTTGTTCTTTTTGGTTGTGGTGCTCATGGGTGGGCAGCTGGCTGTCCTGTCTTTGAGAAGAAGCAGCATTGGCTGGATTGATTTGTGTGGTCACTGACTGACATGAAACCGTCAGGATTCTGGGTGCAGGGGCTACACCCCCCACACACACACACACACATACATGTATGTATTGGAATGCTAACCCCTATGCCTGTGGCTGTAATTCCATTTAGATTAGGGGGTTCTTTGTGGTGTTAGTGAAGAATCTCTGAGTAGGATGTCCTAGACCTCACCACCTTGTGATATGAAAAGAACGGTCACTGAAGGCTCGAACAGGCCCCAGTGAGGGCAAGACACGGCACGAAGAGCTCTCCAAGGAGCCTAGTACAGAGCCTGAAAGAGGCGAAGCTGTCCCCGCTCCAAGGCCCTTTGTAGCTTCCTCGGCTCCTTGAGACCACTGACAGTGGAGGTTCTGGGACCACAGTAAACAGACGCTAGGGAGCACCAGGTCTTCTAACAAGGGCCCCTCGGTAAACTGAGAGTTGACTGGCAAGACTGAACCACCAGGGGGCAGCTACCTGGCTAAAGGGCAGTGGGAATTAGGATGTGGGATGTAGGATGCCGCTTCAGAAAGAGAGAAGGCCCATGTAGTTGAGGCATGATAAACAAGGGGAAGAGTAGCGACAGGTTGGAGCTGTGAGGCAGGTGGCCATCTGATCACGCAGGGCCTCATAGGCCATGATAAGAACGTTGCATCTTACTCTCCGGCGGAGATGAATTCACTGGAGGCTCGTAAGCAAGGTGTGTGTGATCAGCTGTGTGACAGTCTGCTTCCTCTTTCAGTCGTTCTACTGTTGGGTAAAGAAGTGGCTGGAGGGTGGGAGACCAGCTCCCAGCTACCACCACATTCCAGGCATGAAACAACGACGGAGAAGATCAAAGCGTAAACCTGACTTGAACAGTTAAAACTTTGTCAGTAGACTCCCCCTCAGCGCATGATGGACCTGATCTGCTTTCCAAAATTGTCCCTATCTTTGGTTTGTATTATTCTGTTTGGTCTTTGCTTGTCCATATTAGGATGTATCTCAGGGGTGTCATGTCACTGGAGGTCACCCTCTTGAAGTTGTACGGTGTGCTTTTCCATTTTTCGGTATGTGAAACCCAGGAGTGATGAACCTACAGAGACAGCAAGTAGAACAAGAGTTTTGGGGGATGGGGTTCAGTGGTGGAGGGGGGCGAAGGGGATATCATGTCAGGGAGTCCATGTAGAAAATGTTTGGAAACTGACTGTGGTGACCCTTGTACAATTCTGTTTGATGTGATTGAACTATGGAATGATATGAAATATATATTAATAACAAAGAAAAACACACACACACACCCAAAAAAAAGAAAGCAAAAATGAATGATGACAAACTTGGCCCAGGCTGGGAGTAGGGAAGGCGATTCAAAAAGGTTGGTTGGATCTAAGCTGTGTTTTGGAGTTAGGTTTGAAATGGGAGGCAAGGATGACTCGTAGATTTCTGGTTTGAGCAACCAAACCAAAAAAACCAACTGACTACGACCGAGTTGATTCTAACTCCTAGCAACCCCATAAGACGAGGCAGAACTCCCTCTCTGGGTTTCTGAGACTGTCACTCTTACGGGAGCAGAAAGCCTTGTCTTTCTCTAGAGGAGCGGCTGGTGGTTTCAAACTGCTGACTGACCTTAAGGTTAGCAGCCTAACTCATAACCAGACAACGCCAGGTCCCTTGGTTTCAAGAACCAAGTGGTGGTCTTTCCTGATATTGGTGGGCTGCATAGTGCCCTGCCCCAGAGAAGTCCACACCCTAACTCGTCACTACATGTTACTCTTTCCTAACCTCTCACTGTATATTACCTTTTATAGCAAAAGGAAGGACGTTGCTGATGTGTTCAGAGTGATGGGCCTTGAAGGATAGGCCTGCATTATCTGAGTAGGCCCAATCTAATCACATGGGTCTTTCAGAGCAGAGAACTTTCTAGAAAAAGAGGGGAGCCGGGCAGAAGGGGCTGTCAGATTTCAAGTGTCAGAAGGATTGGCCTTGCCATGGCTGGCTATGTGTTGTAGGTCCAGCTGTAAGAGCTGCAGAGAGGTCTCTAGAGTCCCACAGTGGCCCTCAGCTGGGAGCCAACAAGGAAACAGGGGACTCGGTCCTACAACTCCTTAGAACAAAATTGTAGGAAGGAAACTGAACACAATTTTCCCCTTGAGTTCTGTAAGAAATGCCGATGTGCTGGCACTTTGAAGCTAACTGAGGCCCAGGGTGGCCTTGCAGTCCACAAAAGAAGCCCCCTGCGTTGGTGGTAATCTGTTTCCACAGCATAGGAAGCTAATATATTGGGGTCAACTGGGAAGAGATTGAAGGTGTAGTGTGGTGAGAAAAGCAAGTGTTCTGTTTGGTCTGTCAAACATCCATGTGGAGAAGGCAGTTGAATATGCACATCTAGAATGTTGGGAAAAGTCAACAGTCACACCTGTCTCCTCTGGCATGATTCTCAGTGGGATATAAGGCCCATGTACCCAGGAAATAGATCTTGTTCTGTATTTTAAGTAGAATATGGTAGGTATTCCATAAACAAATATAGAATTCATTTCGATCATTTTCTCTTCAAAATAAACAGTCGTACTCTCTACCCTTGCCATTTATTGCCACATTGCTTTGTTGCCAATTGCAGCCAAACTCCTTGAAAGAGCCGTCTGTACTTCGTAGTTCCAATTTCTATGACCTCCTCAACAAGGTTATCACACCACAAGGGCACAGGCCTCCTTTGTCAGTGTTACCAACGAATGCCATTAGATCAATCCAAAGGCCACCTTTCCTAACCCTGTCTGCTCCACCAGGAGCATATGACGCAATCACGTGTTCTTCTCTCATGCATATTCACTTGGCTCCCAGGATCCATTCTCTCCTTCCTCCCTAGTCACTCTCTCTCTCTGGTTTGTTTTTCCTCTTTCTACATGGAGTTTGCCTCTAGTCTCAGAGCCTTTGTACACCCTCTAGAGACAACAGCGGACATGCTAAGTCCTCTAAGCCAAGAAATATGGAAGACAGCAACCTGGCCAACTGACTGGAATGTGGCCGTTCCAAAGAACAGTGATTCAACAGAATCCAGAAATTGGCAAACACTAACTGATGCCATATAAAAGTTTTGCTAAAGACTATACAAAAACAAACAAAAAAACCCCTCCAAAACATGTTGCAGCCATCCTCCCAACCACTGCCATGGGAAGCCCACCGTAGCAGCCACTGCATTAACCCATCTTGTCAAGGCCGCTTCCTTTTTTGCTGACTCTACTCTACCAAGCATGATGTCTTATTGAAGGGCCTCTGGTGACATACTAGGTACATGGTGGACTGTTAACCACAGAGTCAGTCTTATCACCAGCTGTTCCACAGAAGATGAGGCTTGATGCAGCAGTAAAGATTTATGGCCTTGGAAACCCAAAGAGACTGTTCTATCCTGTCCTATAGCGTCGCGGTGACTGGATGGCAATGAGTTTTGTTTGGGTTCGTGGACGTTCTTTTCCAGAGACTGGTCTCTTCTGAACATGTGCAGAATATGTAAGAGGAAGTCCCGCCATTCTTACTGCTAAGAAACATTCTGGCTACATCTCTTCCAAGACAGATTGTTTTCTCTTCTGGACGTCCATGGAATAATCAATATTCTTCACCAACACCATAGTTCAAAGGCATCTATTTTTCTTCGGTCTTCCTTAATCTATGCCCAAATTTCATCTGTATATGAGGTAATTGCAAATATCATGGCTTGGATCAGGCCTTGTTCCCAAAGTGATATGCTTGCCTTGTCACGACTTTAAATGGGTCTTGTGCAGTAGATTTACCCAATGCGATGCTTAGCTTGATCTCTTGACTGCTGACTCAATGAGCATTGATTATGGATCTAAGTAAGATGAAATCCTTGACAACTTCAATCTTTTCTCTATTTTTCCAGATGTGATTTATTGATCCAGTTATGAAGATTTTTCTTTACATTGAGTTGTAATCCATACACTGAAGGCTATAACCCAGCAGTTCTCAACCTGTGGGTCACAACCCCTGTGGGGGTCGAACAACCCTTTCACAGGGGTTGCCCAATTCATAACAGTAGAAAAATCACAGTTAATTGAAGTAGCAACAAAAATACTGTTATGGTTGGGGGAGGTCACCACCACATGAGGAGCTGTGTTGCAGGGTCGCGGCATCAGGAAGACTGAGAACCCCTGCTATCATCCTTGGTTTTCATCAGTGTGTGCTTCAAGCCCTCCTCACTTTCAGCAAGCAAGGTTGTGTCGTGTGCATATTGTAAGTTGCTAATAAGCCTTCCTATAATCCTCATACCACATTCTTCTTAATATAATCCAACTTCTCTGATTATCTGCTCATTAAAATGGGAGTCAATTGATATGCCCCCCTCTGCTCACAATGGGCTCCCCCGCTTCGCTCAGAGACGGTGTCAAGGTCCTCCCCACAGCCCACAAAGCCCCGCAGGACTGGGCCCACCTGCAATCTCTGTGACTTCGCCTCTCCCTACTCTGACCTTGACATGCCTGCAAGCTGCAGACTGTCACCAGGCTGTCCCATCTGCCTGAAACACTCTTCCCCCCGATATCCCTGTGCTCAAACATCACCTTCTCAATGAAGCTCACTCTGATCTCCCCAGCACACATGATGTCCCTCAGCTTGCTCTGTTGCCACAGTTCTTCCAAAGCAAGGACCACTTACCAACATGTTATACATGATCTGTTAGCACAGCTACCGATTATCATCAGTTCCCCTGATGAGAACGCAACTCCGTAAGAACAGTGGTCTTGGTCTGCCTGAACACCCTAACATTTAAAGCAAGAGCTGGCCCCAAAGCGGCCCTCAAGGAATACTTACTAAAATACTGACTGCTTGGCAGATGGCAGGAAGAAACAGCACACCAAGGTGAATGAGTTGCAACACTAATGACTGTGCCCACCACCTCTCTCACATCTTAGTCCTGGCCCTGGCACACAGTCAGAGTCAGGGAGGTCTGCTGATGTCGAGGCCACAGAAATGACCCAGAGACCCTGAACCTCTCTATCTCCTCCACCTGGGTCTGAAATAACCTCAAACCCAGCATAGAAACCCTGCCCCGCACCAATCCTGAGGCTGGCAGTCAGACTGTAAACAAGATGGCTTGGAATGGGAGAGGGAAATGTGTGAAGCTGCGCTACTGTGGGGCTGATGAATAATTAGGCAGCTGGAAGAGACAGCTGCTCCCTCGCCACGGGAACCGCGCTGCTTGGAGAGGCAGCTGGTGGCCTCCAGAGGCTCCTGCGGCTGAGGACCTGAAGCCCCTTGAATTGGCTGCTGCCTCTGAGGGGAAGGAGTCGCAGAGGCACCACTTGCACAGCCACGCCTGGGGACCCCAGACTGGGTGCAGTTGCTGGCTTTTGAGGAGTCACCGTCAAGCAATAATGGCAGCCCCCCAGATGGGGAGTGAGGAACATGTGCGTGGAGGCCACCAGGAGAGAAGGCCTGCGCACGCCCCCCTGAGAGGACGGATAACAGGCCAAGGGCTCGTGCTCACCACTGGGATGCGGGTGGTTTTGTTAGGGACAGAACAGGGAAGCTGGACAATTCCACTGAGAGAGAAGCACCCTAAGAAAAAGACAGTGGCCAAACAAGTCAGCTGACGAGCTGCAGGAAAGCAGGGCTCTCCCACCTTGACCACGTGTGGAGGGAAAGACATGACCTAAGGAAATCTTGTTGCTCATTATAACAATGAAAGCCATAGCCACTAGCACCATGACATGGTCCCTTGACTATTCAAAGTTTCGCCCATCTGCCCCATGAACCTCCCTCCCCTGGGTTATATGTTTGTCAAAGTAGAATAAACAGCTCTGCGTTGTATCCCACTAGGTTGTGCGGCAGTGAAAAGGACACAGGAGCGGGCAGTGTTCTGTCCTGTTGGACAGAGGACTGCTACGAGTCGGCACACGCCGCAGAGACGTTCCTCCTTCAAACATACTTTCCCTGTGAGACACTCTGCCTGTGTGATGCTTTTCCATCTCCGCTAAGCCACGCCCCTTCGATGCATCAGTGGGCATGGAGTGGGAGGCCAGGGCACCCTGGGAGGATGTTTCGGCAAGCACATACTGAGCACTTGCTATGCACTAAGAGCCACATGTGACCACGCTTCATTCTGTACCAGTCCTATCAGGTAGCTCTGGAACCTCCATTTAGGCAACAGGGAACCAGAGATTATGTGGCCCACGTCCTTGCAGTCCTCATAACACCAGGGGATGGCCAAATGCTCTGTGGAAGGAGGCAGCATGAGATGAGAAAGCTGAAGGTGAGAACTAGGTAAAACCACGAGATGCAGATAAAACCACGTGTGCTAGCTGTGTAAGCTGGGAGTGAGAAACTGTGTCCAAGAGCCGTCTTTTAGACTGAAAAGCACACCCATTGGTGGCCATGCCACTACTGCACCCCCCACTCCTTCACTTACACACTCCACTCCAGTGATGATAACTAGCTTCAAATGTTTTCCCTGGGATTCCAAGACTGTCTCTGATTTCCTTGTTAGAAAATACATGAACATGAATTAACCTACTGTCTGCGGAGCTTGATCTGAGGTTTGCCTACACGGTCCCCTCCCTTCAGCTCAGGGTCCTCTTCACTGGGCACTGAAGCCACACAGGAGGGGGCCCACTCTTAGCCAAAATGACTCAGAAACAGAGAGGCTCTGGTTTATAAGAGGCCCAGAGGGAACAGCTGGTCCAGCAGTAGTGCCAGGTTTCCGCTTATATCCTGGGAGCTCAAATGCCAGTGAAGGGGTACAGAATGCATGCATCCAGCCTATCATTTTGAGGTTTGAGGATATGGCCTGTGTCACTTCCGTCTGTTTGTAAAAACCCGTATGAACTGTTGGAAAATCTAATAGGGTCAAAATCGAACGGGGTCAAAGAACTGCTTTGTGGCAACCAGCAGGCTTTAGGGGGATGCTGGGATTTTCTTGCAAAGAAATGTGTTAACAGCCTCTGAATCTCTGGCACATAGGTGAGAGCTTGGGGAATAAAACAAAGAACAGCCCACTCCCAGAACAAAACTAAGGACCTTCGAGCTGGGCCCTACACCAGTGGAGATGGGTAGGTCGTGTAAAGAGGAGCCTGGAGCAGCCCCGAGGCTGCTCCCTGAGCCAGGCCCAATCCAGCTGCACTGCAGGCTGGCCCTAAACCAACTAACATCTGCCTCCTTCCTCTTACACATCCTTTTCTCCCTGCCATTCCCTTCCAGCTGGAAATGCACTGGCTACCTGCCCAGCTCCCACTTGTGGCTTCTCTTGCAGGGTCCTGTCAGTGGCTAGCTCTTCTGTGAACTGAGAATACATCAGGAACCACCAGCTCAGACCTCTTGGGAGATGGCACTGGTCTCCCCACCTCCCCTGCCTCCAACACCGCAGTCCTATCAGCTCCTCCAACCACCAAGCTCTGGGGTGTCCTTGGGCTTTTACAGTGTTCCTCCACCACGAGGGTTCATGTGCTCATCTAATTCCTTCCGGGTGCAGGGTCAGTGATACAGGTCATTTCTGGGAGGGTGCCACAGCCAGGGCAAAGCACTCCTGCTCTGGCCTCCCCTAACCTTACACCAGCACCCTGCCTTCCCACACTCCTGCAAGCCCCACTGAGGGTGCTCCACATAGGCTGAGGAACATGAAAAGAAGTGGAGCTGATGCGTGGACAACTTGGATCACCCCATGTTAACACTTACGCAGTGTTCTTTGTGCACCAGGAGGCGGCCCTCGTGGGCCTGATCGGTAGTTTGAGCCCACTATGGAAAATGGAGAGGCAGTCTGCTGCCATAAAAATGGACAGTCTCAGAAACCCTATGGGGCAGTTATCCCCTGTCCTAGAGGGTCACTCTGAGTCAGCATCAACTCTCTGAATGTGGGTTTGGGCTTTTTGGCATGCACCTATGATTGTTCTGTATATTATCTCCCTAATCCTCAGGAGGAAATCTGAACAAGGCCCTGCCTCATTGTAGAGATAAAGGACACAGGCACACATCTGGAGAGTAATTAAGTAAAGATTCAAATCTGGCCTAAATTCTGTCCTTCCCACTGATATAAAGCCAGGGGCTCACCACGTGCAGATTGCTAAGGTAATGGACCCCACGGAACTACACCTCTAGGCATCCATGCTCTTATGCAGTCCCCTCCCACCCTGATGCTTGGCCACGTGACTTGCTCTGACCTATAGGGCATTAGCAAGTATGAGATAAGCTCGGGGTTGATAGGCATGTTGGGCCTATCATTTTGGAATGACTCCTTTTGGGATTCTGAGACCGCCATGCTGCGAATCAACCCAAGCCAGACAAAAAGCGCTGCCATCAAGCTCTGGTGTGAACTGGGAACCCAGCCAATAGACAGAACCGAAGCCCCAGACAACGGCCACAGCAAAGATCCCTTTCTACCGGCCCTAGCTGAGCTCCTGATACACACAACTGTCAGCCACTAAGTTTGGGGCTGATTAGTTAATAAAAAATGGGTATCAAAAACACTGCTTTACTCTGAGACAGAACCATTAGGATCTCAGTGTGATGATGCTCAGATACTTAGATAACCATTTATTTAAAGAGCCCTGGGCTGCAAGGACAGCAGTTCAAAACCACCAGCCACTTCACAAGAGAGATGAGGCGTCCTCCTCTTGTAAAGAGCTACAGTCTTGGAAGCCTCCAAAGGCAGGTCTACCCAGTCCTCTAGGGTTGCTGCGAGTCAGAACGGCTCGAAGGCAGTGAGTTTGACTCAGGGGCTTGGGTGGCATAATGGTTCACATGCTGGACCGCTAACCACGATGTCAGCCGTGCGAACCTCCCAGCCATTCTGGAGGACACAGGCGTAGCTTTCTACTCCCATAAAGCTGGACAGCCTTGGAAGACTACTCTGTCCTATTCGGTCATTATGAGACAGAATGAACTACAGGGCAGCGAACTGGGGTTTGGGGTAACCATTCATTCAACAAATATTCACATAACACAATGTGTGCATGGCATTATTCTAGGCAGAAGAAAGTCCCTGTCCTTAATGAGCTGACCTTCTAGCCAAGGAATCAGACTAGCCAACAAACCAATGGACTTTATGTCAAGTAATGTTAGGAGTGTTGAGACCTGGAGAAGAGAGAGTCGCAGCTGGATGGAGAGAAGCAAGCTACACAAAGACCCGCTAGACGACTCCAGGGAAGGAGCCCAAGGAGGAGGGGCCTAGAGACTGACTTGTGAGAGAGGAGAGCAGGAGGGCGTCTGGGCAGAGAGCTGGGCAAGTGAAGAGGCAGGGCGGCCCGGCCAGACCCTGAGGGTCCTGGATACGTGTGAAGGGAAGCCTGGAGGTGAGAGTGTGCAGAACAGTGGGACTGCGTGGCTTCTGCTCAGAGGGCACTCAGGTGCAGTGTGAAGGCCCCCAAGCAGGGTGGGCACAGCGGAGAGGGAGCAGGGAGACCAGGGAGGAGGCTGTTGGCACAGCCCCGGCAGTGGTGACTTGGACTGGGGAGGGCGGGCAGTGCAGCGAAGGAGTTGGGTGCTGATTTGGACCTCCTTCCTGTGGAAATCCAGGCTGGGGAACAGCAGAGCACATCATCAACCTTTTCCTCAGAGAAACATGGGACTTAATGTCACCTGGAAAGCGGAGAGGTTGGAAATGACTACTTCCTGGCTGGTTTTCCAACAGTCCCTCTGAGCATGCAGACAAGGAACCTGTTCTGAGGCGAAGCAAGCCTCGTCTGAAGACCATTTGCAAGTGGGACTTTGTAAACCTTAATTGAGGCTGAAAATAAACTACACAATCTCGCAGTGCTCTGCTGGGTAGTGCCACTACAAGATGTGGGCCCTGCTGTGCGGTTTGTAAATGGAACGGGACCAACGGCTCTCGGGGAGGAAGTGCTGCACCTGTGTCGACCACGGAACACTGGTTCCCATCTCATTACAAGTCACTGCTCGCGTGAGTCACTCATTTATTTGCTTCATCTAGAAGAGGAGCTGTCGAAGTTGGAAGGTATTTTTTTTTTTTACCCAGAGACTCCTCTGCTGGGCAAAGCAGAAGGAAACAGGCTGGGCAGGCCCCTCGGAAGGTTAGAGAGCGGCAGAAAGACTGGAGGAACGACGCACTCAGAGGAGAGAGTGACTGGTCGGAAAACATAAGGCAGGTAAGCTTGGTCCTGTCTAGTTGATCTCCGTTGTTGTTGTTCCAACATATGGCAATTCTACGTACAACAGAATGAACATTGCCCGGTCCTGCACCATTCACACAATTGTGGTCTTTGAGCCCATTGCAGCCACTGTGTCCATCCATCTTGTTGAGGGCCTTCCTCTTCCACTGCCCTCTCCCAAGCATGTTCTTCTATCCCAGGGACTGGTCTCTTCTGATCACAAGTCCAAAGTATGTGAGAGAAACTTTTGCCATCCTAGCTCCGAAGGAACACGTGTGGCTGTACTTCCTCGGAGACATGTCCGTTCTTCTGGCAGTCCATGGTATGTCCGAGAGTATTTGCCTTGATACAAAAGCAGCCTTTCTCCTCCTCCATCTTTCACTCTCCAGCTGACACGTAACTCTCTCAAACCCTCAGGGACTCCTCTTCCTTGCTACCATCCCCAACCCTTCCACCAGCCACCATCACTGGCTTGGATGCCTGCTGTAGTGGTCAACTGCTTCCCACGTTTGTCCCTGACTATCACCAACTCTCTCTCCCAGGCAAGGGCCAGGCGGTCAATTGAAAAGGCAGATCTCCGCACATCAACCTTCTGTTCATAACTTCAGTGACTTTCTGTTTTCTTCTAATAAAGACCAAGGTCCTTTGGTCTATGAGTCCCAAGAGTCAGCTTCCCGCAGGCATCTCCTCAGTCCCTTCTGCCCACTCCCCTGCAGCCTTGGGTCTTCTCCACAACTGAGGCTAGGTGATATTACACAACTCAGTCAAGGTCACCCAGCTAATAAGAAACTGTGCCAGGGTTGTGTCCAAGAGCTAAGCCATTCCAGAAGCCAAGCTCTCACCCAGCCCATGCCACAGCTCAGCAGTAGAAGGAAAGTCCCTGTTTGGTGATTCAATTTTACTGCTTAGGAACAATTTTTGTTGGGGGGCAGGGTGACTCATGTTCATTCTTGTTATTAGGAAAACATGCCCTTTTTAGACTCATTTTTAATGCAATGCTATTACCACTCAGGTGGGTTCTACCTGAAGGCCTCCTGGAACAAACACTATAATTAGATTCACTAATAAATTGCTGCAGCAAATCTGGAAGGAGAAACGTGACTGCTCTTTTGAGAACACAAAACTGTCATTTCAAATTAAGTAACAGTAACAAATGGTGAGAAATGTGACTCCTGGAACCGTGCACATCTGTTTCTGAGCACTGACTGGAGGAACTTCAGCTGAACCCATCCAAGCCAACCCCTCCCATGGATGGCAGTTGCTCAGAAGATGATCTGCCACCTTCTATGTAGGTAAGACTGGGCTCCAAATCAGCACGGATGGGGCAACACTGCATCTGTGAAGCACAAAAGACCCTCCCTTCTGCAAACATGACCTAGGTGACTAGGCTAGAGACAAGTGGAATTGCTTCTTAAACTTCTGGGAATTCTAGGCTCTGATTGGTCACCTGAGGGGTCAAGAAGAATCAGAGTCTTGTGAGACGTTATCTAACAAACTCACATCTCGATGAGTCCCTTAGTCTGGTATGTTCAATAGCTTGGATGCTAATCAAAAGGTCCAACCCACCAGTGACCCCAAGGGAGAAAACACCAGGAGATCTGCTCCCATAAAAACTGTAGTTTGACAAAGCGGGTGCACAAGCAAATGTGGTGAAGAAAGCTGATGGTGCCCGGCTATCAAAAGATATAGCATCTGGGGTCTTAAAGGCTTGAAGGTAAACAAGTGGCCATTAAGCTAAAAAGCAACAAAGCCCACATGGAAGAAGCCCACCAGTCTATGTGATCATGAAGTATTGATGGGATCAGGTATCAGGCATCAAAACACAGAATAAAAAATCATATCAATGTGAATGAGGGGGAGCGTGGAGTGGAAACCTAAATCCCATCTGTAGACAACTGGACATCCTATTACAGAAGGGTCACAAGGAAGAGACGAGCCAGTCAAGGTGCAGTGTAGCACCGATGAAACATACAACTTTCTTCTAGTTCGTTAATGCTCCCCAAACCCCCACCCCCATTATTATGAACTCATTTTTACCTTACAAATCTGGCTAGACCAGAGCATGTACACTGGTACAGATAAGAGCTGACAACACAGGGAATCCAGGACAGATAAACCCCTTAGGACCAATAATTAGAGTAGCCATACCAGGAGGGGAAGGGGAAGGTAGGGGGAGAAAGGGGGAACTGATCAAATCTATATATAACCTCTTCCCAGGGGGACAGACAACAGAAAAGTGGGTGAAGGGAGAGAGCGGTCAATGTAAGACATGTAAAAAAATATATATAAATTATCAAGAGTTCATGAGCGAGAGTGGAGGAAAGGGGGAAATGAGCCAAGGGTTCAAGTAGAAAAAAAATGTTTTGAAAATGATGATGGCAACATATATACAAATGTGCTTGACACAATGGACGGATGAGTGAATGGATGGATGGATGGTGTTAAGATCTGTTCAATGGCATTGGTGGTTCAATTGTAGTCATCTTGCCTTCAATATGGGAGAAGGGAGCCTAGGTGTCACAGTGGGTAACACACTAGGCTGCTAACCACAAGGCCAGCAGTTCAAAACCACCAGCCACTCCTCAAGGGAAAGATGAGACTTTCTACTCTAGAAGAGTTACAGTCTGGGAAACCCACAGGGTAGTTCTTCTTTGTCCTATAAGGTTACTGAGTTGAGATTCACTCATTGACAGGCTTGCATTCAATTCCTGGACAGAGCACTTCCTGTATAACCCATACCACCTCTCTGTCAGTGGAGCCTGTTGCTGTGAAGCTGCATAGGTTTCTGCAGAGATTCCACACTAAGATTAAGAAGAAAGGCCTGGCGATTTACTTCCAAAACTCAGTCAAGGAACATTCAATGGATCCTAACAATTTGTTCCATAGCCAACCACCGAACTGGCATAGGACCAGACAGCATCTAGCTGTGTTGTGCTCTGGTCACAATGGAGTCCAAGGGCCGACAAGGCGGCTGCTAACAATAAACTCGCCATCAAGGTGGCAGAATGCAATCCTAGCTGCAAATGGAGACATTGGGCAAATCGAGGCAAAGACAGGAGGCAGACTGGGCTGGGAAGTGTGGGCTGAGTGGGAAACCCCAGCTCTCACCACATATGGTACATGACATATCCCAGGCCACGGGTTGAACCTGTGGGGCTCAGTGTCAGCACGTGCCCTTATGTGGCATCAGATACACACTGAGTGAAGTCACACTGGGCATTGTGCATAAGCAAGGTGCCAACAAGGCACCAAAAGACCCCAAGAGAAATGATGTCAATCTTGTGTGCTACCTGCTGTTCCTAGCCAGCCTGAGAGCCATGTTAAACAGACAGGCATGCGAGCTGCCAAAGAGTCTCAGCCGCCCAAGCTCCTCCCACTAACAAAAAGGGAAGTTTGGGGCTTAAAGGCGCGCGCGTGCATGCGTGTGTGTGTGTGTGTGTGTGTGTGTGTGTGTGTGTTTTACCTGGCTCTTAAATGTCCACTACCACTTCACCTGGTATGAAGCTTCCGAATCAACAATCTGTTCATCTCCTGAGAATGAATGATAGAGGAATTAATGAAAGCCTGGGCGTCATCTCCCAATGGTCCCTTCAAAGGGACCTCCCAGGATCACCTCATCTGTTGGTGACTCTTGCACCACACATGCTGGTGAGAAGCTAGCTTCCACCAGAGCCCCGAGCACTCGATGACATTAGATCATGGAGGCCTGTGTGCTAGATGGAGGCCCAGATCTCCAGAGCCACACAGACCAGTGGTGCCACATGGCTGGCACAGATGCCGCAAGAGGCTATTCTATTTGAGCAGAGGATCCACTTGGTGCTCAGGGATTCCAAATGGTCTCACCAAGATCCCATATGGGTAGACCCAGGTTGGCCACAAGAGCCTTCAGAGTGTCTCAATGGATGAGTGTTGTCCTTAGTATCCAGTGGGGCTAAAAACGCAAATGCCACAAGTGCTGGCTTTAAAAAAACAGAAATTTATTTTCTCTTAGGAGGCTGCGGTCCATACCCTGGGTGCTAGACCTAACAGGAGGCCTACCCCACTCCCTGGTGTCAGGTTTTGTACCTTTTCAGCTTCCAGCCATGGTATACCATGGCATCTTCCCCCTGCATGTCTCTCCTGCATCATGTGGCTGCTCACTCAAGCTGCTCTTCCAAATCTCGAGAGACCTGGGTTTCAGGCACACCCCTGCTCCCTAATTAACTTCACAAAGAAGCCTCATTCCCAAATGGGATTATAAACTCAAGTCTCAGGGTTGTGATCTACAGCACACATTGTGAGTGGTGCGAATGGAGCAGCACAATTCACAACACAACAGGTGAAACCCAGCCACACACACCCTGCCCCACAGATATTCCAGGCCAGTGCCTGTGCCCACACAGGACATCAGCAATTTTGTGTCGAGAAGAGGCCACCAATAACGTAATCACAAGGCCACTACGTGAAGCTTGGGCAGGCCTCTCACAGGAGAACCAAACACCACCCATAGCCACAGAACATTGGACTAGGAAAATAAAAATGTTGTGGAGAGCAGCTGTGTTTGAGGATGCTGAGCTGTTTTTCCACTTGATTTAAGGGCCCTTTCTCCAAAACACACAGTTTCTCCTCTTGCATGCACTCTTAACCAAAAAGAGCCTCACATCATTTCTTGCTGACCAGCTATATCCTCGTTTTGCTTTGCACCAATATTTACATGATTAATACTTGCGCTGATTCATCCCTGAAGGAAACCAGCTGTTGAAGGGGCAAACTGGGAAGGATGTCTTCATTTTCTGTTGGGCTACATTTGATTTGGCATCACTGGTAATAACTCAAGACAACCAAATCACATCTAAGGGAACTCTTGCCTCAGAACAATCAACCGGGTCAGGCCCAAAGGGCAGCATTTGGCTAAAAATAAAGTCCAAAAAGGGTAGGAAAGAAGTACGAATGACAATGGGGAAGACCCTCACA
Organism: Echinops telfairi; assembly: GCF_000313985.2. NCBI lineage: Eukaryota > Metazoa > Chordata > Mammalia > Afrosoricida > Tenrecidae > Echinops > Echinops telfairi. The sequence continues at coordinate 40,947,421 of NW_022103901.1, read as the reverse complement.
CCCGGGAGTGGGGGTGGGGGTGGAGCTTTACACTGGGGATTGCAACTAACTTCATCACACAAAAGGGGTGCAAAATATTGGATGGAAATCTAATTTGCTCTGTGAGTTTTCAACCAAACCACAATTGAAAAAACAACAAAAACATTTCTATGAGACCTAATAGTTAGTGATGACTTTAAAGCACAGGTGAGAGTGTGGTGGGGCAGGGAAAATAGATGCATGCAATGGAACAACCAGAACAGAACAAGGAGTACATCTGTGTGTTGTGATTAGCTTAACCGGTGTCATTGAAAAGCTTGTGCAGAATAAACAAATGTGGCGAAGAAAGCTGATGGTGCCCGGCTATCAAAAAGCATAGCGTCTGGGGTCTTAAAGGCTTGAAGGTAATCAAGCGGCCATCAAGCTCAGAAGCAAAAAAGCCCACATGGAAGAAGCACACCAGCCTATGCAACCACGAGGTGTTGAAGGGATCAGGTGTAAGGCATCATCAGAACAAAAAATCTTACCATAGTGAATGATGGGGGGAGTGCGGAGTGGAGATCCAAAGCCCATTAGTAGGCCACTGGAGATCCCCTTGCAGAGGGGTCTCGGGGAGGAGATGAGCCAGTCAGTGTGTGATGTAACAGTGATGAGAAATACATCTTTCCTCTAGCTCCTAAAGGTTTCCTCCCCACTCCCACTACCATGACTCGAATTCGATCTTGCAAGTCTGGCTAGACCAGAGGAGGTACACTGGTACAGATGGGAACTGAAAATACAGGGAATTCAGGACGGATGAGCCCTATAGGACCAGTGGTGTGAGTGGCAAAACAGGGAGGGTAAAGGGAGAATGGGTAGGAAAGAGGAAACCGATTACATGGAACTGTGTGTAACCTCCTCCCTGGGGGACAGACAACCGAAAAGTGGGTGAAGGGAGACATCGGACAGGGCAAGATATGACAAAATACCCATTTATAAACTATCAAGGGCTCATGAGGGAGGGGGGAGCGGGGAGGGAGGGGGAAAATGAGGACCTAATGTCAGGGGTTTAAGTGGAGAGAAAATGTTTTGAGAAACGATGTATAAATGCACTTTACACAATTGATGTGTGTATGGATTGGGATAACAGTTGTATGAGCCCCTAATAAAATGTCAAAAAAAAAGAAAAAGAAAAGCTTGTGCAGAACCTGTTGAGGGTGATCCAAACCACTGTGCCAACCTTCACTGACATAACAAAATATTGTTAAAATAAATAATGAACTGGGCAGTCTTTTTTGTGACCATGGCAGCCTGCTGTGCCTCTGGCCCACTGACAAGAAGACCTTCTCTTGGGAGTTAGATGGCAGCTCTCAAGGTGAAAGACAAGAGGGTTGTACACATCCATATCCATAGGGTTCAAGCTCAGGATTGAATAGAACTCCCCCCTCCAGAATGATCAGGGCACTGGTTGCTGCCTCCAGCTATTCTATGTATAATTTCCCTGGCAATCTAAAGCTAAAACCCCAGGACAGAGCCCCGGGATTTGCTCCATCACTTAGAGCAATAGTTCTCAACTTTTCCTAGTGCTGTGACCCTTTGATACAGTTCCTCATGTTGTGGTGACCCCGCCCAACCATAAAATTATCTTCATTGCTGCTTCATAACTGTAATTTATGGTATCCAAGTCGGAGACCAGGACAGCAACGCAGGGGAAGGCCTTCTTTCTCTCGGTTGGCAAGCCCTGGTCTCCTTGTCAAAGTCTACAGGCCCAGTGCTCCTTGGAGAGCTTTATGTGACTTGGCATCTAGTCTGGGTCTAGGAGGTTTTCAGCACAAGGGCTCTGAGTTCAAAGTAAATACTCTGCTCCTACCTCTGTTTTCTCTATGTCAGTGGTTCTCAACATTCCTAATGCCGCAACCCTTTAATACAGTTCCTCAAGTTGTGATGACCCCAGCCACCAAATTATTTTCATTGCTACTTCATAACTGTAATTTTGCTATTGCTATGAACCATAATGTAAATATCGGATATGCGGGATGTATTTTCATTGTTTCAAAGTGAACATAATTAAACATAATTAAAGCATAGTGATTAATTATAAAACAATATGTAATTATATATTGTGAAATATTTATGTGTTTTCCAACAGTGTTAGGCGACCCCTGTGAAAGGGTCATTCAATGCCCAAGGCTGTCACAACCCACAGGTTGAGAACCACTGCTGTAGGTGGTACTAAGATCACTTGATCTCTCCTGGCTTATTTAATCTTTCATATTTTAGAGGAGACTAAACCACTCAAGATACAACCTAATCCTGTAGATTGTATCCTGCCTTACTAGCATACCTTCCCCTAATACTGCCGCCTTAACATCACAGAGACTTGGGTTGGCAACATTCAATACACATTAGATCACAAAATGGAGGATAATTACAAAACACTATGAATCATGGCCGAGCCAGGCTGACTCCTGTCCTGGGGGCACAAGTGAGTCTACATCATTACCTATACAAGTGGCAGAGTTAAAAGAACAGCAAACACTGGTGAGAGTGGAGTAAAGCAGACACACGCTTGCACACAACTGGTGTTAACGCACTCTTCCTGGAAAGTGTATTGGCAATCTTTACCAAGAGCCAGAAACAGCCTAGGGATCCCCTTCATAGCAACTGATGCTGGAGAAATAACAGTAGACTAGACTGTGTGCATAGAGGTGGTCATCACTAGAGTATTAATAATGAGGGCCCAAGAAATATGAGACATTATGCAGCAATCAAGACTGTTAGTTGAGAAACAAATATATTGGTCAACAGTCAGACCTGGAACTATTTATAGGCTTGTTTTTTCATTCTCTCTATATAAGATAGGCAGGATAAACAATCCCGCAGAGAAAATGGGACCAATGATACTAGGGGGAATGGGAAAGGGACAAGTGGGGGAAAGGAAGTGGGGAGCGAACAAACCCAGGGACAAATGAATAACAAGTGATGTAAAATCGATGGCAAGGAGGGCATAGAATGCCTGGTGGGGTTTGATCAAAAGCAATGTGGCCAAGAGAAATTACTGAAACACAAATGAAGGTTGAATTTTGGACTGGAGGAAAGTAAAAGTAAACAGAGGAAAGAACTAGAAGGCAAAAGACATTTATAGAGGAATAAATACAGGCACATACATATGTAAATATATTTATATATAACGATAAGGATACAGGTCCATGGACATATATTTATATATTAAGTATTAAGACAGACATTGGGCCTCTATTCTAGACCTCCCTCAACACAAGAACACTTTGTTCTAATAACTTGGCATTCACCTTACCAACACGACCACTGAAGACAAAATGGGTGCATAAGCTAATGTGGTGAAGAAAAGCTGATGGTACCTGGCAGCATCTGGGGTCTTAAAGGTTTGAAGATAAACAAGTGGAGATCTAGCTGGGAAGCAACAAAGGCCACATGGAAGAAGCACACCAGCCTCTGTGACCATGAGGTGATCAGGTATCAGGCATCAGAAGACCCAAAATAAACAATCATATCGATGCTAATGAGGGAGGCCGAAATGAAGTCCCAAAGGCCATCTGTAGACAATTGGACATTCACAGAAGGGTCACAAGGAAGGGACAAGCCAGCCAGGCTGTAGTATAGCACCAACAAAACATACAACATTCCTCTAGTTCTTTAATGCACTCCCCCACTATGACCCCAATTCTAGCATACAAATTAACTAGACCAGAGTATGTACACTGGTACAGATAAGAGCTCTTGACACACGGAATCCAGGACAGATAAAACCCTCAGGAACAGTAATGGGATTAGTGATACCATAAGGGTATGGAGCAAGTGGGGGGGAGGGGAACCAATCGCAATGATCCACATATAATGCAACCCATTCCCCCACTCTAGGGTAACGAACAACAAAACCATGGGAGAAGGGAGGCAACAGACATTGTAAGATATAAAAAGAATAATAATTTATAATTTCAAGGGATCATGAAGGTGAGAGGGTTGGAGAGGGAGGGGGAAAAAAGAAGAGCTGATACCAAGGGCTCAGGTAGAAACAAAATGTTTTGAAAAGGATGATGGCAACATATGTACAAATGTGCTTGATACAAAGGATATATGGATTGGTATAAGAACTGTAAGAGCATGCAATAAAATGATTAAAATAAATAGATAAATAAAAATTTACAAAATTGTATTCTAAATTGAGAAAAAAAAAGACTTCTGGGAAGATGGTGACTGAATAACACATACCAGAGGGACTGTAGAAATCAGCCCAGGAGAGTTACTACGAGGGAAATTCAACACTGCCTGGTCGAGTCGCGGGAAGGAGGGGCATCATAAAGATAAGTAAGCACATATATACTAGGTTTTGAAGAGCTGGGGCTTTTGGCTTACCACACTGGAGGCTGACTAGGGTCTAACCTTAGCCCCGCCACTGTCTCTGCCAGAGCCAGGACCATTTGGAGCCAGCACAGGGACTTTATCTCAACATAGCCATAGCTTGCCACCACCTAGGGGCAGGGTTTAAACCTCTCCAGCTCCATGGTCAGGGCTCAGGGCTCAGTTATATTGTTACTTTTGTTTCTCTCTCTTCTCTCTCTCTCCCTCCCACCACAGGCTCAACTGCCTCAGGACAGGGTTTAAACACCTCCAACCCCGTGGTCAGGCTCAGAGCGCAGCTATATTGTTACTTTTGTTTCTCTCTCTTCTCCCTGTCCCTTCACCCTACCCACTCAGTCTTAGCGGGCTTAGTTTTTTGTTTTTGTTTTTTTTCCTTTTTCTATTTAATTTTTTTCTCAGACTCCACTGCTGACCTCCAGACCACTCCCCTTAGCCTACGGCATTTATGGCTATCGTCCATCCAGCTGGGAGAGCTCCAGCCTCTGCAGCGTAACCTGAGGTTGGGTAAAGCCCTACCACCTTCCACCTGGGGATATCCCGCCCAACTTCTTTCATGGAAAAATCCCACCCACCTTATGGGGAAAATTCTGACCACCCACCCTCTGCAGTGTTTAACACACGTGGCTGGGGAAATCCCGTCCACCTTCTTCGGGGGAAATCTTGCCTGCGTGGCTGGTGGAGCTCCTACCCGTGATTTGTGGCCCCACATGACTGAGGGAACATCCTTCCACCTGCCGTGGTCTTCACACAGCCGAGGGCAGCTCAGTCAACACTTACCAATGCTCCACGATGCTGTGGGAACCCTTGCCAAACCTCCACAGCAATCTACCTGACCAGGGCAATTCCGCCCACCATGTGCTGTACTCTACACCAAAGTGGGAAACTCACCAGCCTTCTGTGGCACTCCCATTGCCGCAGGCACCCCTGCATGCCTTCTGCAGCGCCCCAAGCTGCTATGGGGCACCGGCTTCTGGTGAGATCACCAAGTACAGTACCATCCTCACGGGTCTACAACCAAACAACCAGCATCCCCTTAAAGGAGCAGCCAACTTTCCCTCAAAATAACAGAATATTAGCTGACTAGGGAAAGAGTCAAGAAACAGGAGGATAAAGTGGTGGGCCAATTCCATAGTGGAATTAGCTGCAGGAAGTTCGAAGAAGCATTCCTACATTCCTACAAGTCTCCCAGAGAGTACCAGTGTTCTTCGACTGCCTGGAAAATGGCACCTGTCTCCTCTAAAACAACGCAACACAAACAGAAATCAGCCCCAACGACCTCAATGAAAAAACAGAAGAAACAAAAGGCAATGTCAGAAGATGTCCTGAATCTAACAACATGCATGGAGGAAGCTGACATTGATCTGCCACAGAAAAAATTTTCAGAATGCTGCTTGGAGTCATACAGGATATGAGGGAAACAATGCAGAAAAACGATGAAACAATAGAGAATATAAAAACTATACACCAAAGGGAAATACAAGAGCTTAGGGATGAGATAACTAAAACCAGTATCAGACTCACGGACTTCACCAACTGACTGGAGGAGGCAGAGAGCCCCACGAATGACCTAGAGGACAGCCAAGCAGACATTAACAAATGCAAACAAAAATCTATAAGATCATCAGAAAAGCTGAAGAAAACCTAAGAGCTATGTCTGATACTATGGGGAGGAAAAACATCAGAATAATTGGATTAATTATTCTGCAACAATAGTGAGAGAATTCTTGGAGGAAAACTTCCACAGCTTAATGAATGAAAACCATGCAACCATTCAAGAGGCCGAAAGAACACCAGCTAGACTGAATCCCAAGAAGAAGTCACCAAGGCACATAATAGTTAAACTATCGAACTTTGAGGAAAAGGAGGAAATCATGAGAGCAGCTAGGGAAAAACAAGCAATCACATATAAAGGTTCCAAAATAAGAATAAGCTCAGACCTATCAGCTGACATTGGAAATAACACAAACCCAAGAATATTCTATCCAGCCAAATTATCTATCAAGACAGATGGATAAGTAAGAGTCTTCCAGACAAGGAAAAACTCAAAGGATACGTTAAAAGAAACCCAGACCTACAAAACCCAGAACTTGCAGATCCAGTATGGGCAGAACAGCACTCACCAAGCACACAAACCCACCCACAGGGAAACAAAGAGAAAACAGCCCCCAAGATACCATTGGCTTAAGGGTGGAGAGAAGTCAAGAATGAACCA
>NW_022103901.1:40938182-40940110 GCF_000313985.2 Echinops telfairi | reverse complement strand
TGGAAAACAATGAAAGGAAGATGAAGAAAACAAGAGCAAACAATTGGAGGATGAGTAACTCTCTATTGCAAAAGTTGTGTGTACTGGTCCAGATCAGAAATAAAATTAGGAAATTTCTAGAAACCAACGAGAATGAGAACACACGTACCAAACTTATGGGACACAGCAAAGGCAGTTATCAGAGGAAGTTTCATAGCAATGCATGAACACATGTAAAAGGAAGAGAGAAATATGATTAATAGGCAGGCACAAAATTTAAAGGAACTAGAGCAGAGTCAACAGAACAATCCTAATAATAGCAAAAGTAAAGAAATAATAAAAATCAGGGTTGAGATTCAGGAGAGGGAAAATAAGAAAACTATGGAAAAAATTAATGCTGCTACAAGTTGGTACTTTGAAAGGATAAACAGAATCAACACACTGCTGGCAAACCTAACCCAAAAAAGGAAGGAACATATTTCATTAGCAATGATGACGGATGAAAGAGGGGACATTATAACAGGCCCTAATGAAATCAAAAGGATAATTACACAGTACTATGAAGGACTGTACTCCAATGAATTCAACAACTTGGAAGACATGGACAAATTCTTGGAAAAACAATCCCTCCCTAGACTATCCCCAATGGACAACAAGAATCTCAAGCGAACCATAGCAATAGAAGAAATACACAACGTTATCAAGGGATTACCAACATAACAATCCCCTGGACAAGATAGCTTCACAGGAGAATTCTACCAAGCATTCAGGGAAGAACTGACATCAGTCCTACACAAGCTCTTCCAGAACACAGAAAAAAACAGCAAACTTCCGAACTGCTTCTATGAAGCTAGTATAACTCTGATACCAAAACCTGGAAGGGATCCCACAAGAATCAAGAATTACAGACCAATATCCCTCATGAACATTGATGCAAAAATCCTTTAACAAAATACTGGCCAATAGAATACAAAAATATATAAAACAAATAATTCACCACCACCAAGTGTGATTCATACCGGGGATGCAGGAATGGTTCAACATATGAAAGACCATTAGTATTATTCGCCACATTGACATGAAAAACTATAAGAATGATATGATAATATCGAAAAATGCAGAAAAAGCATTCAATAACATCCAACACCAATTCCTGTTTAAGACACTCAAGAAGATAGGAATGGAAGGAAAATTCCTCAAGATAATACAAGCTATATATGAAAAAACAACAGCCAATCTGGTAGTCAATGGCGAAAAGGTGAACACAATATCTTTGCTTTTTTCCAAAAAAAACCCTAATTGCCAGCTAAGGAGGTGGGCAAAGGACCTAAACAGAAGTTTCACAAGGGCAGAAATCTGAATGACCAATAAACATATGAGAAAATGTTCCCAATCATTAGCCATAAGAGAAATGTAAATTAAAACAACCTAACACCCTCAAAGATAGCCCAATTCAAAAAAATAGAAAGCAACAAGAGTTGGAGGGGCTGTGGGGAGACAGGAACTCTCAACCACTGCTGGTGGACTTATAGGTATGTACAGCCACTATGGAAATCAATTTGACAATATCTAAAACAGATGGAAATTGAGATACCACAGGACCCAACAATCCCCCTACTTGGGATATACTCAGAAGAGGCAAGAAACAAACCAGGTTCAGACATCTGTGCTCCAATGTTCATCATGGGACAGTTCACAATTGCAAGGAGTTGGAAACAACCCAAATTTCCATCAACAGATGAATGGATTAAAAAACTGTGGTCCATACTTACAATGGAGTACCACGAATCCCTAAAAAGCAGTGATGAACACATGAAGCACATCACCACATAGGAAGAACTGGAGGAAATTATGCTAAGCAAAGTAAGCCAAGCACAAAATGATAAGTACAACACGAATCCACTGATGTAAGCTTTAAAAAAATGCAAAAGGGGCATAGGGAAAAAGCT
>NW_022103901.1:40936221-40937304 GCF_000313985.2 Echinops telfairi | reverse complement strand
TTGTTTTTTGTGCATATTATTATCTCTGCAGGTCTATCTATATAAGATAGGTGGGATTAACAATCTGGAGGACAAAACAACAGGACTGCCAGTTCCGGGGAGGCCATGGGATAAGGGGAGACGGGGAAAGGAAGTAGGTGTTAAAAACCCAGGGACAAGGGAACAACAAGTGATCCAAAATCAGTGGTAAAGAGGGTGTAAGAGGCCTGGTTGGGCTTGATCAAGGGCAATGTAACCGAGAGGAATTACTGAAACCCAAATGATAGTGGGACAACAGGAACATAAAAGGAAATAGAGGTAAGAAACAGGGGGCAAAGGGCATTTACAGAGCTCAAAATAAAGGCATGTACATATGCAAATATATTGATATATGATGATGGGGAAATAGGTTTATGTGCATATATTTATAGATTTATTATTATTTATTATTAAAGTAGCAGATGGACATTCGGCCTCTACTGAAGTACTCCCTCAATGCAAGAACAGTTTGTTCTATTAAACTGGTATTCCATGATGCTCACCCTCCCAACACGATCACTGAAGACAAAGGCGGTGCATAAGCAAATGTGGTGAAGAAAGCTGATGATGCCTGGCTATTACCAGATATAGCATCTGGGGTCTTAAAGTCTTGAAGATAAGCAAGTGACAATCTAGCTCAGAAGCAGCCAAGTCCACATGGAAGAAGCACACCAGCCTGTGTGATCACAAGGTGTCGATGGGATCAGGTATCAGGCATCAAAGAACAATAAACCATATCATTGTGAATGAGGGAGAGTGCAGAGTGGGGACCCAACGGCCACCTGTAGGGAACTGGACATCCCTTACTGAAAGGTCTTGGGGAGGAGATTACCCAGTCAGGGTGCAATATAGCACTGATGAAACATACAACTTTCCTCTAGTTCTTTAATGCTTCCTCCCCCCGCCCCCTCCCCCATCATGATATCAATTCTACTTTACAAATCCGGCTATACTCGAGGATGTACACTGGTACAGATAAGAACTGGAAACACAGGGAATCCAGGACAGATAAACCCCTCAGGACCAATAATGAGAGTAGCGATACCAGGAGGGGAAGGGGAAGGT
>NW_022103901.1:40915793-40935601 GCF_000313985.2 Echinops telfairi | reverse complement strand
GACCTAGAAAGACAGACAGAACACTGATGTGATTAGAAGTCAGAGGCAGTCCACTCCTGAAGGAATAGCCACTGAAAGCCTGGCGCGGAGCAGCGGAGCGCCGACTGTGGACAGAGTGCCAGCCGAGCTCTCTCCGGGCCGCAAGGCACACCAAGACTGGCCGGGCAAGGGTTGCCGTCTCAGAATAGCCTTCATTGATCTTCATGTCATAGATGGAACAAAGTGTTTGAGACCTTCATTTGCTTCATAACTCAGAAAGAGGAGAAATGGCTCCCAACACCCCTTAATAATAAAAAAGCATGAAATAAGAATCTAGAAAAATTGGAAGTTGTCAGAAATTAAATGGAGCCCAAAGATCGATATCCTAGGCATTAGTGAGCTGAAAGAGACTGGTATTGTTGATATTAATCAAACAATCATATGCCAGGAATGACAAACTCAAAAGAAATAGCATCACATTCATCATCAGAAAGAGCACGTTAAGATCTCTCTTACAACATACTGTTGCATGTCACAGGATAGCTATACACCTACAAGGAAGCCCAGTTAACACCACGATTAATCAAACTCATGCACTAGTGATGAAGAACTTGAATTCTACAACCTTATTCAGTCATAAATTGATCAAGCATGCGTCATGCTTGCACTGGTAATTAGTGGTGATCAAAATGCCGGAGTTGGTAACAAAGAGGAAAGATCAGTAGATGGAAAAAATGAAACTGGGAATCACACGATAGAATTTTGAAAGACCAAAACTTCATTGTAAATGCTATTTTAAACAAAAATGGGGAGGCTATAGCTAGACCTCACCAGAAAGAATACAAAGGAGCCAAATTGACTACATCCGTGGGAAGAGGGGATGGAGAAGCTCCTAGCATCAGTTAAAGCAAGGCAGGGATCGACTGTGGAAGACGCCATCAATTACTCATATGTTGAAGATTCAGGTGGAAGCTAAATAAAGTTAAAACAAATCCATGAGAGCCAAAATATGACCTTGTGTCTATCCCACCTAAATCTAGAGACCATGTCAAGAACAGAACACCAATGACCAAAGCCCAGGAGAGTCGTGTGGTGACATCAAGAACATCATGTATGAAGAAAGAAAAGGATCAAAGGGGAAGTTCCAAGAGACTCTGAAACTTGCTCTTGAGTGCAGAGTCACTAAAGCGAATGGAAGAAATGTTGAAGTAAAAATCTGAACAGAGAAAGTCCAATGGTAACTCAAGAAGATGAAGTAAAGTATTTGACTGACACAGTGGCTGCAACAAATGGGCCTCTAGCATAACAACTGTGAGGATGGCTGGGCAGTTGTGCACAAGGTCAGAGGCAACTAGACTGCAGCCAACAACAACAACAGGAGAATTAATCTACCTCTAACAGGATATGGTAGTCTTGGGCTCTTCCTACCCTCCTGGCGGGGAGGTTCTGGGTGCCTAATCTGAGTGGGTGTCGGGACTTTGGGGTTATGGAAAAGTGTGCTGGGAGATCACTCTGTTTTGGCCTGTTGTACATACAGTTACTAGGAGTTGGAGCTCACTCAATGGTACCTGACAACAACAAAGTGGGGGATCAGATGCACAGGACCAAGAGGACATGTCCTGTGCCTTTAGACTTAACATCTTTCTTCTCATGTGTGTTTTTCCTGCCTTTCACTAAGCTTCCGAGGGCTTGCACCATCTAGCTCCTTCTGCTGGGCCCTGCAGAGGAGCCTGTGGAGAAAAATAAATACCTTCCAAATGCCACAGAACAGTTAGGAGTGAGAAGCAACTTGACGGCCCCTAATAACAACAGACTCCCAAACACAAAGAACCACCATGAAGAAAGAAAGGTGCGTTGCTTTGGCTTTTTAAAATCCAATTTTTAATCATATGTTTTCTTCTCTAGGTGGAAACAAGTCTCATGGAAACTGAAAATGGTACTTTTTCAACAACCCCTAAATTGTTACTTATCTCTGAACCCTTACTTCAGTTCCCTAAGGTAGCTAGCCAAAAAAAGAACTATGTTTATAACTCAGATTCTATGCTCCAAACACACACAGATCAAATCTGCAACCTATGTTTTCATCCAGCTTTTACTGGGCTTAAGTTTTCTGTTCAAAGCGTTGATTAATTTTCCTTCCATTAAAGAAGGGTATGTGGTGGGGTGCAGGGGATGCACGTCATCTTTACCTGGAGGTGTTTCTATTTCTTCTCCTTGTGTTATTTTAAGTCTTGCCACTGAGTCACAAAGCAAACACCCTGAGGACTAGCCAGACATTATGCAGGTGAAAAGATATCAATATAAGAAAGTAACCCAGGAAAATGAAAAGGCAGAAACCATGATTTCCATATGAAAGCTTCTGACAAACTTTGGCAGTAGTGCACAGGGAGGGATTTGACTGCACTGCTCCTACCTGGTGTACCCAAAATGAGGCTCGGAATGTGAAGAAGCATTGTGGTGGCTTCCTAGCCCAGGCTTACAGTCAGCTCTGCCAGGCCTGGAGAACAGAAGACCAAATACAGTCACCTTAAACCACGGGGTGGGAGGTGCGGGGTGGGGGGGGTGGGGGTGGGGGACTCGAGATCAGCTGGCTCCAGAGTGTTCCTGCCAGCTCTAGGGCATGGAGGTGAAGAGGGATTCAACAGTGTAGCCATCTTCCTAAGATTAGTAAGCACCAAGGATCATTTAAGAGGACAGGAATTGAGATAGAGGGAGTCTGTCTGAACAGGTCACCTGATAGCTCAAACAAGGGCTTATAAATTAGAGACAGACATACAGAGAGGCAGGAAGAGAGAGCAATGGCGAATGTGGGACTGAGAGATGAAGAGACAACATGAGAGGGAGCAAAGCAAAGCAGGGGTGGAGGGAGGGAGACACATACACAAAGACAAAGGGACAGAGGAAGAACAGGAAAGAGACATCAGAAAACTAAAAGAGGGACCTAGAAAGACAGACAGAACACTGATGTGATTGAGGGGAAGGGGAGTCCGAGTGGGACACACACAGAGACAAGATCGAAAGACCAAGGCCAGGAAAGACTGGCCCACTGTGACCCGGAGAGAAAATGACCTAGAGGAACAGAGGGGAGAGAAAGAATACCAATGACCAAGGTGGAGTCCAAGAGCAAGAGAACGAGAGGGGACGTGACAACACTGAGTGAGCGAGCGACAGAGAAGCTGAGAGAGAGCAAGGGAGAAACAGAAACAGTGAACTGGCTGGATGGTGGAAGGGGTCCGAGGACATAGGGCGGGCAGGCAGTCATCGGTCATCCGCATACTCAGCAGATACTCGGCCACTTGGAAGAAACCCTGTATATGTTATTTTCTCATATGCTGAGCAGCGACGCCCAATGCAACGTTGGGGTTGGAGGAAGATAGATTCCTTAACAACCTACAATATGCAGATGAAACCACCTTGCTTACTGAAAGCAATGCAGACTTGAGGAAGCTCAAAGACCAGCCTTCAGTATGGATTACACCTCCACATAAAGAAACCAAAAATCCTCTCCACTGGACCAATAAGCAATATCATGACACATAGAGGAAAGACTGAAGCTGTCAAGGACTTCATTTTATTTGGAGCCACAAATAATGCTCATGAAAGCAGTGTTGAGAGACTATGGATTATGATTATGTTTGGCAAATCTGCTGCATGAACACCAAAAACTGAACTCGCAGTCCATAGCTACTCACAGCGACCCCGTAGGACAGGGTGGGACTGTCCCAGTGAGTTTCTGAGACTGTCATTCTTTATGGGCGCATAGAGCCTCATCTTTCTCCTGAGAAGTAGCTAGTGGTTTAGAACTGCCGACTTTGAGGCTAGCAGCCCAATACATAACCCACTATGCTACCAAGGCTCCAACAAAATCTCTAAATTGTGTGAAAGTCAAGATGTCACCTTGAAGATTAAGGTGCACCTGACCCAAGCTATGGTATTTTTAATCACTTCAAGTGCACGTGAAAGCTGGACAGTCCATAAGGAAGCCTGAAGGCGAACTGGTGTCTGTGAATCATGGTGCTGGTGGGGAATAGTGAAAGAACTGTGGATGGTCAGGAGAATGAGCAGATTGGCCTTGGAAGAAGTACAGCCAGAATGCTCTTTAGAAGCAAGGACAGTGAGACTGTGTCTCTCATACTTTGGACATGCCATCAAGAAGGACCAGTCCCTGGAGAAGGACACAATGCTTGGTAGCCCAGAGGAGCCCCTCGTTGAGCTGGGTGAGGATGGTGCACGACTGTGCAAACGTGTTTGTTCTTTTGTACATGGGGCCACTATGAGTCAGAAGCAGCTCATGGCACCTAATAACTACAATGGTTAAAAAGATGAAATATAAGCTATATATGGGCTGCCTCAGTGGTAAACTATGTGAGACTGACTCTGGGATGTCCCAGAACCACATGGAATCTTAATATAAAATGTGAACTACATGAAACCTGAACAGGGAAAACAGTAGTTCTTTATCAGTGAACACGGATCTCCTATTTGCTGGGCTTGTTCCTCAGTACCCTATGTTCCTTCCTACCTACCGTCAAGTGTGGGCCTACACATGCGCTAATACACGCTCTCATTGTGTTTATGTCTGTCAAGTATCTCACTCTCAACCTTGTCCCCTATCACTTCTTTCCTCATATCCTTAACAACCTTTAAGTACAATACACATTTTATACATGAGAAGACTAAGGGGCAGGGAACTGGTTGACTTGCCCAGATCACTGGCTACAGATGGTGGAGCTGGCCACCGGTCTGACAGCCCACAGGCTTCCTCTTTCCGCTCTGCTGTCTAAGAATGGTCCAGCATCATTTCCTGACCACCCCAGCAGAGTGGGGTTCGGAAGAAAGACTTTTCTGGGAAATGACGATGTTAGACAGCTGGCCACAGTCTTGACAGCAGGGATCAGCAGGGACCCTCCACACACCGTGGGGCAACAACGTCCTTGGTCTGAATGGCCACCAGGCCCCAGGCTGGCCCTGGGAGAGGACCACGGCTGAGGTGGCCTTCCAGAATGGTGAGCGGCTTGGGTAGCATTAAGAGATCCGGGAGAAGGGCAAAGGCAGGCAAATCACTGAGAACAAACAAGGGACTGCAAACAGTGTTGGCTCCAGTTCCCTTTTCCCAGCAACCTGTTTGCCATTTCTCATCATCACTGTGAAAGGGAGAGCCAGGGGTCAGTAGGTCTGTGGGGAATAATGCAGTTACCCAACTCAGCCACCAGGTCCCCTGGGTGGTAATATGCAAGCACACAATGTCCCACACCAATGCCAGGATGGCAAGGGTTGCCCCGGGATCCTGGCACCTACACATGTGGAACCCAGTCTTCCACCACTCCCTAAGTGCATCTACCCTGAGTTTTAAGGGGTTAGCTGGATCCTGACGCCCCTCCTTGCTCTACCTCTAGCGCTGGGCACAGGCATGGGAACAACTAGTACAGCCAGGCCTGGGTTCTGCACAGTAATTCAATGTCAGTCCAGTTAACTGTGGGAGATCCCATTCTCTGAAGAAGCTGAATTGCCTGAGGTTTCAACTACCCTGCTGTGAGACTCCTTGAGAGATTAAAACCCAAAGCTGTTCTTTTGTTTACCAATGGAAATGTAAGCCAAGGGCTCAAGCTCTTAAACCACAACCACTGTGGATGTAATTATAGTAAAGGGAAGACCTCAAGAGTGTTTCAATGGGGTTTACAGATGCTTCCACCCTTAATGACCCAAAGCCCTTTGAAGTACCTTCAAACAAAGGCTTGAAGGTTTCAAACTTACAGCGTGAAGTGCCAGAGTACCTAAACCAGGCAGCTGCTAATAAGCCTGCTCAGGGGCCCATCCTGCTAGGGAGTCCTGGTGGCATAGTTGGGCTGCTAACTGCAAGGTCAGCAGTTCAAAGCCACCGAGGTGCCGTGGGAGAAAGACCACATTTTCTACTCCCGAAGAGCGTTATCGTCTCAGACACTCACAGAGGCAATGCTCCCCGGCCCTATAGGGTCACTACGAGTCAGGATTCACTCGATGGCAGTGAGTTTGGTGTTGGGGTCCAACCATCCAAAAGAAGAAAGGGAGGAGCAGCTAGGCCAAGACTGCAAACTCACTATGAGTCATTAACACAAGGGCCAACTGTTTTAGTGATGCCTCTTCAAACACATGGGAAATAAGCTGATCGTTTGCCAAAGAGAAATTCAATGACGAAATACAGAGAAAGGAGTTCCATTTCCATAGCAACTCAGGGAGCATAAATTCAACTAACTCTGACAGTGCCTCCTGGAGTTTAAATGGTAATCAATCATTGATGCTGCTGGTGAGCACTGTTGGCTGGTGACATTTTCAAATGGACACAACCCTTCTGGGAAGCAATTTGGAAATCCAAAACAAAAGTTAAAAAAAAAACCTTCAGAGCACTTTATCCTGTAATTTCCATTTGTGGGACCACATTTCACCCCCCTCCCCACAAATAACGAGGACACAGGAAATTCTGTGTGCAAACTACATTCTCCACAGCATTTTTCAGTAACATTCCTTCAGTAGGGTGAGGATGGAGAGACTTAGTCACATGCACTTGAGCACATCATCAGGAAGGAGGAAGACCCTCGGTGAGATGGACTGACGGTGGCTGCAACAGTGGGCTCAAACGGCAACAATAGGAGGATGGTGCTGGACGGGCAGAGGATCAGCCTGCTATGAGTCGGAACAGATTCAATGGTGCCTAACCACCACCACCACCACCACCACACATTGGGAAAATATAATAGTGGAGCAATAGGAAAATGACTCAATAAACTCTGGTCTAGTCTCATGATTGTTAAAAATTAGTATTATATAATCTACATGGTAATAGAAAACTATCTGTGCTAGACAACTAAGGGAAAGAAATATATAATTATATGTGTAACATGAATTCAACTATGCTTTGATAAAGCATTGGGGGGGGAGCATTATTTTGAAGGCAGCTGTTTTCCCTATTGTCTCTATTGTGGCAGAAAGGGACCCCACTTTAGCACCCATTGAGTTAGGTTTCACCCCTACTGAAATAGTCACCCTGTGCCTCAGATTCCTTATCAGCCAGTGTGACACCTAAATGACTTGGAAAATGGAAAAGAGCCTTTATTCTTAAAAGTTTCGTTTGATGAAGTAGAGCAGCGGTTCTCAACCTATGGGCCGTAGTCCCTTTGGGGGTCAAACAACCCTTTCACAGGGGTCGCCCGATTCATAACAGTAGCAAAATGACAGTTATTCAGTAGCAATGAAAATAATGTTATGGTTGGGGGGGGGGGGTCACCACAACATGAGGAACTGTATGAAAGGGTCGCGGCATTAGGAAGGTTGAGAACCACTGAAGTAGAGGGTCAATGAAAACAAGGGAAACCAGCAGTGAGGTGGATCAGCAGAACAGCCACAGCCAAGGGCTCAAACAGGCCAGTGGCCAGAAGAGGGCACAGGTCGGGCCACAGCCCTTTGTGCTATATCTGCGTGTCACCAACAGCAGCAGTCCTAAGTCACTACTGTTACATGCAGCCCAAAGCATTTCTAGCTTCTTGTTGCCATTCTGACTCATGGTCACTCTGCATGCCGAGCAGAACTGCTCCGCAGGGATTTCAAGACTACGCGCTTTGGGAAGCAGACTGCCAGGTTTGTCTTCCACGGCACCTTTTTTTTCCTTTCCTTTTTTAATTATATTATTGGGGGCTCATACAACTCTTATCACAATTCTTCCCTCCAACATGTCAAGCACATTTGTATATTTGCTGCCATCATCATTCTCAAAACATTTTCTTTCTACTTGAGCCCTTGTTATCAGCTCCTCATTTTCCCCCTCCCTCCCCACCCCCGTCCCTCACGAACCTTTGATAATTCATAAATTATTATTTTTTCATGTCTTACACTGTCCGATGTCTCCCTTCACCCACTTTTCTGTTGTCTATCCCCCAGGGAGGGGGTTATATGTAGATCACTGTGATCAGTTCCTCCTTTCTCCCCCACCTTCCCCTTCTCCTCCTGGTATGGCTACTCTCATTATTGGTCCTGAGGGGTTTATCTGTCCGGGATTCAGTGTGCATCCTCTGGCCTAGCCAAGGCACCTTTAGGTGAGTTCAACCACCAGCCTTTTAGCCACCTTTTAACTGTATGTGTCTCTCAGGGAGTCCTCATTGGATAAAGGATTTGGTCTCACTTTGAACTTGGTTATGTGTATTTTTCCAACTTCACTCAAGAATAAATGCTTGGCACATTCTAGGGCCACCAACAGATCTGTGGCTTGGTAATGAGACAGATGCCGAAACCTGTCCACGGCAGCTCTGTGTGGTCTTCCTCCGAGGGCACTAGCACTCTGCCCACTTGAGTCTGCAGAAGAATCGGCTTCCACAAACAGGCTGTCGCTCAGAAACAGGCTTGGCCTGGACAATGCCATCCTGCTCCTGTGTTTTCTAAGGGTCTTCTTCAGCACTGCTGAGGGCCCGGCAGATGGGTTACTACTGAAGAGAACATGACCGTTTATTTGAAAAATAAAAGCTATTTTTATTTTTAAAATAACGGATAAATCACAGTTTGACTCTTTGCCTAAACAGGAAGCCAAAACCGAGAATTCTCAGGTTTAAGAGCTAGCTCTTGATTCCAAAGACAAGGTTTCAAGGCATTTTGCAAGCAAATTTGGACACCCGAAAGCCATCATCTTTGAAAGTTTTGTTTTATTTTAATCAGGGTGTCAAACCGGTTCTAAAAGGTTCAGTCATAGCCAACGGAGCGATCTCTTGCACGGCAGATTTGACCCAAGTGGAAAACAGGCAGCAGAAACCCACTGAGAGGTGGCAGCCAAGACACAGGCAGGGGGCATGTCCGGCCACCATCTTTGAGTCCAGCTGGTTGCCATCTTTCAGAAGGGCACCAATGTTAGTTTCCTGCTTGATCATAACTCACCACAAAATGATCTGGCTGCTAGGCAATCTTATGTTCTGTTGCCGTGAATGAAACATTTGGAATCATATGCATACCCTGGTTTTAATTTGGTTGTCCTATAACAGCTATGCTGCTAACCACCAGATCAGCAGTTCAAAACCACCAGTTCCTCTGTGGGGGAACAATAAAGTCTTTCTACTCCCATAAAGATTTACAGACTTGGAAACAGGGCCAGTTCTCCCCTGTCCTATAGGGTCACCATGAGTCAGTATCCACTCAATGATTGTGAATTTGGGTTGTTGGTTGTTGTTTTTTTTTTAAACAGGCCAAATCCGAGTAGTCATTTGTTTCTGTAAACAGTTCTACTGGAACATGGCCATACCCATCATTTGCATATTGTCTATGGCATTTTTAAGAAATCCTGCTAGTGCAGGGGGCTAAGTGTCAGACTGCTAACTGAAAGGTCCGTGGTTCAAAGCTACCAGTTTCTCTTCTGGGGAGAAAGGTGGGACAGTCCGCCTTTGTAAAGAACTACAGCGTTGGAGACTCCATGAAGCAGCTCTGCTCTGTCCAACGAGGTTGCTATGAGTGAGTCGGACTCAACTCAACAGCAGTGATTTTTTTTTTTATGCCACAGGCAAAATATTTACCTATCTGTCCTGTACAGAAAACCTTTGCTGACCTATCCTAGAAAGAAGGTAGGCATTTCCATTCAATCCATGGGCCAAGCAGACCAGTATGAAACAGGGCTAAGTGATCTAGGAATCCTGTCACAGGCCCAACACAGGTGGACCCCGAGGTGGCGATGACCTCAGAGCTAGCACAGCTCATGCCTTTGCATTTGGGGGAGGACACCTCCCCACACGGACTATCCACCTAAGAAATGCAAGGTCCACTTCAAAGCTAAGTAAATCCCTTTGATGGAAAGCCTCTCAAAACACAGAGAGCATGCTCACTAGACAGAAGAACACAAGCCAGTGCAAACAAGTCACACTTCTCCAAAGTAAACCAAAGCCAAACTTGGTCTGACAAACAACAGTATTTATTTGTGGGTCTCTCGTATGGTCCAAACATGCAGGTGAAACCTCTGTGTCCTGGCTGCACTGTAGATACCATGTGTGCACTGAGTTAGAGGGTCTCCCCATTCTCAACCAGCTTAACATTCTAAAACTTGCCTCCCCACCTACAGGAATCATCCATGTACTCACCCAACTCAGTTCTTGAACACCTGCTATGAGCCAGGCAGCAGGAGAGGAAGTGGATGCCTGCTGCTGTAGATCATGTATGACTTTAGCAATGCTGTAGGCCAGGTCTGGTCTGTCTTACAGGGTCACAAAGTCTTGGAACAGACTTGATGAGAATGGGCTTGGCTGATATGCCAGCTATTTGGTGGGGAAGGAGTGCGGGGGGAGGTGGAAATAAAATAGTAGGAGCTCGAAGAGCATCAGCGAGACTGGAAAGACGTCAAAGGACAACTCAACACAACTCATCGCAGTGATGATTCTGGAGAACACAATGGGGAGGCTGAGGCAGAGAACAGCAAGAGGAGATCGGGGGAGGGAGGATGTAGGAGAATGGTCAGGGGCACCTTTTTGAGGTGATGTGCCCCAATCAGCCCTGAGGAATGAGGAGGAGCTAGCTACACTGGGATTTAGGAGAGGGGTGGAGGTGGGGTGCCTGCTAGGCAGGGAAGGCCATGAGTACTTGGTGGAAGGTCAATGTTATGAACCTCAGGGACTAGGAAATTCACACACCATCTCTGGCTTTGCAATGAGCTCCTTCTGGTTCCGACTGGCCACATGGTTCTAGGCGGCTCAAACCTCTGGACCCCTCAGCTTTCTCCATGGACAATGGGTAAACTCGGGAAATGCCATTTCGGGTCAGCCCCATCCCCAAGCCCTGAAATGAGGACATGCAGGTAGTAGGAAAGCGGGGCCGGGGGAGCAAGGCCAGTTCCCTCACCTGGCCTAACGTCCGTTCTGTAACTGTCCTCTAGGGAGGTCAGCAGCAGCCACATGAGGCCCTGGCTTACAGGAATCTGGATGCCCTTCGACTTGCAGGGGGAAACCACCAAGGATGCGAAGCAGGGAAGCATCATGACGAAATCTGTGGCTTTGTGACCCTCTGACCACAGAGCAGGGCTGTGAACAGCCTTGCTGTTATGCAGAGCGCATTGGAAAGTGGAGGATTGCAGATCCAGTCAGCTTATAATTCATAGAACACCTTATCATTTGATCTCCCTTTTGACCCATTTTCAATTTGTTCTAGTTTTTAATATTTTTTACTTTCTTTCTGATTGAGGTTTTTATGTTCTACTTTGCTATTGTTAGTTGTTGGTTGTCTGGTTTGTTTGGGGTTTTTTTTGGGGGGTGGGGGGCTGGTAGTATGTTTTTCTGTATATGAAGTCCAGGATAATCTATAGAGCTATTAAATGGATTAATGGTTTCTTAGAGGTTGGGAGAAATGGGTAATAACAGTGAGTACAAGAAAGAAGAAAATGTTCTAAAATTGATTGTAGTAATGATTGGACATCCTTGATATGACAGAACTACTGAAATGGATGATATGTGGGTTTATGCTAATAAAGTCATTTTTTTAAAAAAAAGATAGTGATGTAGAGAAGCCCTGGTGGGTCAATGACAAGCCCTTTTCTGCCCCCCAAAAAGGTCTATGGTTTGGATCTTCCTGCGGCTCTGCAGGAGGAAAGCCCTGGCAATCTGTTCCTCAGAAAGATGAGCATCTAGAAAAACCCAATGGGGCAGTTCTTTCCCTGCCCCATGGGGTTGATGTACGTCAAAACCTGGCTTGACAGCACCTAAGAAATGTGTGTGTGTGTGTGTGTGTGTAAGACTAGAAGAAGGGAGACCAGGTAGCTTTGGTTCTCACACTATAATGTGTGTACTGATCCTAACAGTCCAGTCTCTGCCCTGGACCCCCACTCGCTGCCCTGAGCACAATGCATCCAAACAACTGGGTCCAAATCTCCCTCTCAAACACCAACTCAAATCAGGTCTCAATGGACGCCCTGAGCCAGCAGGTGGAATATCATCAAACAGTGGCTGTGGTGGGGAATAAACAATGCTTCACCCGAAGGACACAGTCACAGGACCTTCCTAGAATAAGGGAACAGCTGAGCTGCCACGAAGACCCAGCCCATCTGCTGTCAATCAGGCAGCTTACTGGTTCTTTTCTCCAGCTCTCTTTAAACTCACAGAAAGCCTCAATTACAAAAGCCTTCATCTTTAAAGAGTTTACCTTAATGGTGCACATTCGTTTACAGAGGGGTCATTAAAAATTCATGAGAACATTCTCCTATTGCGAGGACATGATTCATGCTTTCCACCAGCACACACCCTCACTTCTGGGTTTTTACTGGCTCCAGCATCCCAAACTCCCAGACAATATTAATTTGATGAAACAACGCTGAGTAATATTAAACTCATACAGTGCTTTTCAGGTCTCTGGGATGTTGAACAAGACTATTCTGTAGATAATGGAAGAAGGAAACACTAAATCATCACTCAGATTAATTATAAGGAAAGAGTGGGGCAGCCTTTGCATGCAACCGATTTTGTTCCTTGGGTGTGTTTGCCTCTTTCTAGAATGCCAGCAGGAGGACACCTGGATGCTGGCTGGTCTCTAAGCACAAGCTACAGAGGTGCCACCGCTTCACCTCTCCAAGTGGGGTTAACTCAAAGGCTGAGCTACTGGCAAGTTAAACACAAGACGAATGGCTAAGGAACACGTGGCATGGGATGCTGGCAGCTCAAATGGGAATCTGATTCTAAGAGTTACAGAACATTCATCGAGTTCCAAACTAGGAGAGAGATTTGCTTGGATTCTCCCGTGAGTGAGCCCAATTCCCAAGCCAGCTCCTGGATGCTTCCCAGGATCTAGGACAGGACCTTACACCTTCTGTGCCACCTCTGTATCGTAATGTGTGCCTGCGCTGACCCAAACGACTATGGCATATATTTTGTATTTTGTCTCATCCAGAATCCAAAGCAGGGGATGCCTTTTAAGGAGGTATGCTAAGTTGCCAGCCATCCTTAGCTCTAACCAATACCAAAGGCTTTGTTTACTAGCATAACAACATTCTGGTGTTAGAGGTCATTTTGTGAATGAAATAGGTGGGAGCCAAGATCCACAGACAACCAAGAAATGCTGCGTGTGCCTCCTGCTCTTGACCGAATGAAGGGTAGAGAGCAGCACCCAGCATCCCGAAACCCAGGCTGGACTCTGAACTGGGCTTGGTCAGCCACTGGTCTGAAGCCACAGCACACTACCAGAAGGCTGTCCTTAGTCTATGTGGACTCTCCCCTGAGGTACTGTGGAAGCATCCGAAAGGACTCACACACAATGGGGACCCACCAGGTTTGTACTGATGGGGTTCTGGTTGTATGCCTACTTACCAATGCTAAAATCTGTGGCAAGTTCAAGGCCACTTTATGTTTCGGCACCTGTGATCTGTGATCTCTTTTGGGTCCTTCTTGAAGGACCCACCTTAGCCTTCCTGTGTTGACCTGGGGAACTCCTCCTCAACCATCAGACCTCAAATCAGATGGCACTTCCTGCAAGCGTCCTGCTGTGCAGCCCCTACACCTAGAAGAGGCGAATCCTCCCGAACTCTGTGGCACCAGGACTTGCTCTGTATCAAGCTTGGGAGCTTATCTTATCAGGTGGGGCTGCAGTTGTCAGTCTCCTTCCTCATCCACTGGACTGTGCCTCCATCTGCTTCCCAGCATCCCACTCGGGGCTGGGTTCCCATACCAGGCCCTCCACAAGTGTGCGTCAGAGAGAGTAATGAAGTAAAGGGGCAGGGGAGAAGAGAGAACGGAGAAGTGGGCAGGAAGCTGGGGAGATGTCTTATGTACATCTACGATACGAATGTTCCAATAACCACCTAGTGGAGAGGATCAGGATCTCACAACTGAGGAAGGAAGAAAAGTGTCTGCCACAACTGTCTGATAACAACAACGCAGGGAGAGGATGAAAAGCGACGGCAGGCTGAGCCGCTCACCTGGACCACGGCTCAGAGTGAGAAGAGGGGACTTCAAGGCAGCTGTCGTCCTTTGTCCTGAGGCCGAAATAAGTTGCTTCCCCTCTCCATTTTTTTCACATGTAAAGTCGGAAATAGAAGAACATTCTGAAAAACACTGTGGAAAGAATTCTATGGATCTTTGACCCTGAAATGGTTATGGAACAGCTTGGCACAGAGTCAGCACGCCATGTATGGTGGCTGCCACATGGTCATTGAGAGTCCCCTCTAAATCCACCTGCTGTACCATCATCACCCCGGAAGGCTGGGCCCACCGGGCAGAGCACATGCTTCAGGACATAGGTGCTATTTACAGCCCAATCAAGTACATACCACTCTCCCCTGATCTACCCTGTTTTACCCGGTGGATTATATCTGATTCTAAAACAACACATGCCCCATGATGAAAACTCTGGCAGAAACGCGGGAAGAAGGCTATAAGCATGGTTCATAAGGCCACCAGCTCTGCTGGGTTTGAGACACTTCCAGAAGGCCAGTGTAGCTATAGCAAAATCTGGCATTGGATCAATGGGGAACAGAAGAAAGCAAACAGTCAGTTCAGCTGGCGAAGTAAGTAGACATAATTATAATTACTGAGGAATAAACACCCTGAAACCAAAAATCAAACTCACAAGAACATGGATATTAACTAAAAAGAAAAAAGAACAGCTCGACCAGCCAACATCGTCGAGAAAAGGGATGGGAAACTGCACCCCACAGGCAAAATCCAAGCCGGCCTATTTTCGTACCGCTTTTACATTTTAACATGGAGAGAAAAGATGGGGCAGGGACCATGTGTGACGCAGAAAACCTGAAACAGTGAGCATCTGGCCTGTACAGAGACCACTCGCAGAGCTCTGGGAAAGCCCCACGTGACAACCCCGCTCTGGAACACAGCCAGTGGCCCTGAATTGGACGGGCTCCAAGGTAACAGGTGTGGTTGGCTTTGGCTGGTCGCCAAGACACAAGTGGAAGGAAACGGCTGCTGGTCACTCAGGCCGGGGCTTCTGAGCCATGTCATCTGACGGCAGGATGGGGTTTGAGCACATTTTGGAAGAAAACCAAAAAACCTACAGGAGTCCAGACACAAGCTTTGGGTTACCAATGACACCCTCCACTCTACTCGGGTGGCTGCGACTACAGGAGTGCCGAGACATGTCTCATTTGGGCATGGAAGGGGCAGCACAGTGGGTACCTGCGCCTAGAAGGGAAACAGGATGACGACAAAGGGGTTGCACAGGGCCGAGCAGCCTGGAGGGCACGGTCACATGAGCACACCTGTCTGAGAGTGTCGGGGCAGCAAGCCGTCAGGGGGAACTGGCCAGCACAGCCCCACCTTAACTTGCCATGTGACCTGGCGTGAGAGACTCGGGGTCCCTGTTTCAGTCCTCCGCCCCAGAATGAGGATCTGAGAGTACCTCCCATACAGGACTGGCCAATATACCAGGGGCTTCAAAAAGTTCGAGGAAAATGGACTTGAACAATAATGGACTTTTTCCGTGAACCTTTTGAAGTCCCCTCCTAAGTACAGTTCTTGGAGCAGTGTCTGACAGAATAAGGCTAATGAAATGTCAGCTTCTCTTTCTTTTTTTTTTTTTTTAACACCCCTTTACCTAATGTTGGAAGAAAGCCAAAGCTTTCTACTCTTATAAAGAGCTACAGTCTTGAAAACACCCAGAGGCAATTTTACTCTGTCCAAAGGGTCACCATGAGTCAGAAGTGAGTGGGTGGCAGTGGGTTTGTTTTCTGGTCACTTAACATTTAGCTGAATGGTCTCATTCCCAGACAAGGAATCGAGACCATCCTCCACAGATTATGCCTGTGAACTGAACTGGCTCGTGGATGAGTGGAGGTGCCCTGTCATAACCAACCTTCTCTCTCCTCTCACTGCCATGGACAGGGTCAATGCTGACTCATAGTGACCCTCTGTGGGATTCTCAAACCGTAACTGTCTATGGGGGTCCAAACGACCAGTCTTTCTCCCACGGAGCTGCGGGTGGTTTCAAACTGCCGACCATACGGACTGCAGCCCAACCTGTAACCACTACACCACCTCAGCTCCCACCCTCTCTCTTAGAGAGCCCTTCAAGCATTTGAGGAGGGGTGAGATCCCTCCTGTTAGAGGTTGAAATCAACATGTGATCAACAGAGCTGTTCGAGAGGCAAGCAGGGGCTAACCACGCCAGGCTGGGCCCCATCACCTTACAACAAATGCAGCGGGAGGCTCACATCTGGCCCTGGGACTGCCTGACAAAGTCCTCAGGCTGAAACCCAGAAGTAGGGGAGTCTGGTTGGCCAACCTTGGGACACCAATGAGATGAGGTGCTCAGGCTCAATGACCCTAGAAAAGGACCCTGGACTGCTCAGGCCCAGCATATGCCTCCAGCTTTCTCCAACCCTACCCCCCACCCTCCAACCTCGCCTCACCCCACCACGCTCCCTGTACTAGCAACAGCGCTTGCCATTCTTGTCTTGGGCGTACTACAGCCGTCTGGCAGAAAGTGCTGAGTGGAATGAAGGAGGAAGGGGGAAAGAGTCTCCTGCATGCGATTCATATATGGGCAAGAGCTACTAACAGTTCAGGGAGCTAAAATTAATTCACTCCTCTACCAACGGCGAGCGCGTGAGCATCGAGGCAGACTGTAATAATGATATGAAGAAAAATTAAACATACTTAATGTGTACAGCACAGATTTCTTCGTTTTTAGAAACTGCAGCGCTGCCACCCTCTCCCATGAAATCTGACCATCCTACTCGGCAGCTATTCTTATCCCTTGCTCATTTGCGTAATTTTAACACTGCAGAATATAGCTAGCCTAAGAATATTTTTTTTATAATTACACCCATCACAGGAACTGTCAGTATCTAATGAAGGATAATTTCAGCTATTATAAGAAGCTTAAAAGATCATTTTCATGAATAATTCGTAATATGAATCATTAAATTCAAACAATGTCAGAAATTTCACACACAAAAAATAAAAAAGAAGGGAAAAAATATTTTAGGTGTCTAAAAGTAAGCATCCCTTGAAAGGCTGGCTCCAGCTTCGGATGTGCCTGGGGCCCACAGACACTGTGGGAGACTCTCAGGTGAGGAAGGAAACCTATAAAGCTGATCACGTCACTTCCCCACTGCCAGTTTTTCCCAGGTTCTCACCAGTCCAAGGGCAAATGCCAAGCTTCTCAGCACAAGCTGCATGGTGTCTTAACCAGTCTGGTTCTGACCCTGCCTCTCTTCCCAGCGTGCCTCAGACCCTTCCTTGTTGACTGCACTGGGTCCCATACAGGCCTCCTGCACCCATGCCTTTGAAGCCAGTTGGATGCATCTCTCCCTTCCACCGTCCAGGAATGAAAGCCTGCTTGGGGATGAGCCAACTGCACCAGCAGTAGAATGAAGGGCAGAGAGGGTCATCTCTATGCTAAATTGCTTGAGCTCCTGGAACAAGCCAAATCTGACCTTATGCGCTGTTCTGCGAGAACGCCTTCCCTGGTGGGGAGAAAGTTATTATTACTAAAATAAGGACAAAGGCCTCAATGGTAGGATCAGCATATCTGGGAGAAGTCCAAGGTGCAAAGTAGACCAGGCAAGCATTCTGTGGGAGACGCAAAGGATTTGCGATGGGGGCCAAGGGTGGCAACGTGTATGGGTGCTGAGAGGCAAGAGGTGAGATCCATGTGTGAGCAGCTGGGCCAGACACGAGGAGGAGAAAGGACATCTGCAGGGCTGTGGCTAACAGGGCAAAGCACCATCTCGCCAGAAACCACCCTCATGTCCAAAGGAAACTGCCCTGGTCCCACCACACAACTATAATGGAGTTGTTAAGACAGTGTTGTGGACTGTGCACAGCGGAATGAAATACAGCCCGCAGGGTAGTTTCCGGAAGTAGTTCTTCAGGCCTTTCTTGCTAGTCCCTCTCAGTCTGGAAGTTTCTGTTCAGGCTCATGACAACTCCAGGGACAGGGGTTGTGACTGCACTTG
Organism: Echinops telfairi; assembly: GCF_000313985.2. NCBI lineage: Eukaryota > Metazoa > Chordata > Mammalia > Afrosoricida > Tenrecidae > Echinops > Echinops telfairi. Next base: position 40,917,732 of record NW_022103901.1, on the reverse strand, counting down.
GGGGTGCTGGTGGGGAATGAACCCGGGGTTCTGGAGTGGAAAGCCAGAGGTCTACCTCTGAACCATCACTGCCTCGAGCAACTCTGAAGACACTAAATGAAAGTATCTATGATTTTTCAATAGAGAAACAAAAAACAAACGGCTGCCACGGAGTATTCTGACTCACAGCAACTCGGCAGAACTGGTCCACAGGGCTTCTGAGAGAGTACAGCTTCATAGGCTTTACTTTGCTCCCTCAAAGCGAGTGCTGGGTTTAAACCACTGACCTTCCTGTGAGCTGCCTAATGCTTAGTCCACTAAGGCACCGAGAGTCCGGAACAGCAAAACAATGTTTATAAACTCAATATGGGAGGCCGTGGGGGAAGGAAGCAGATATGGTGCCGATGGGCAGGCAAAAACATCAAACTTCTTTACAAGCCTGTAATGACAATTCTGTGGGGTCCTGGGCAGGGCAAGTGTGAGCTGGAAAGCAGCTGCTGGACCTCACCCAGAGGCACCGCACCTGCTTACGGCCGGTGGTCACCTTCCCAAAGATTACAACTTCTTACATCCTATGGGGCAGCCGCTCTCCTCTGCCCAGTTAGGTCCCCAAGATTCTAACCTGACAGGCAACTGCCCCGGTGTACCAAACCAGGCTTTTCACCTCTCAGAGATATCCCTTCAGTGGGTATGGAAATTAACCAGTGACTCACCACTGCTGGGTTTCTTCGTTTTTGTGTGTCTGTTTTTTTTAATGGAACAGAATAGACTATAAAAAGTGAGAATGTTATCCACAGAGTAAAGGTAAATACTATGCCAGGACCCCTGTGTCTCAGTCACACACGCAAACGAGTAAATGTGCTAAAAATGTCTTGGTTACCATGGTTCACAGTCAAAACCACTTTAAGACACCGGCTGAACTGGAAACAACACCCAAATGATGTCGGATCGAGGAGGGTACTTGATGACCTGTGGGTTTCAAAACCAAAGGCTGACCCAGCACCCCTGCCTTGACCCAGCACCCCTGCCCATGGTGTGTCTGGAAAGCGCTGTCAACAAAACAGAGCCCCCAGGGTGCAAGCTGTCACTGCTCGTGGCGTGGCGAGTCCCTGGAGGCCACCACAATGGCATGTACAGAGGGACTGTTTCAAATCCGCGCCCAGCCTTGTGAAGGACTCCACCACGGAGGTACCAGAGGCGAGACTGCGGGCTGCATGACTGGGGAATGACACACTGCTAACTGAAATGAGGCCACCGCTAGCAGGGGGCCAGCAAATATTTCTGTCATGGGCCAGCTGATAAGTATTTTAGGCTCAGTGGGCTCATCTCTGTTGAACCCATTCAATTCTGCACAGGAGCAGGCGTAGACAACACGTAACCAAATGGGCATTGCTGTGCTCAAACGAAACTTTACAAAAGCAGGCGGTGTCGCTACAGGGCTCCCACGGTCACTGAGTCAATGCCGACTCATAGCGAACCCTTGTGGTTTCTGAGACTGTAACTGTTTACAGGAATAGAAAACCCAGTCTTTCTCCCGAACAGATGATGGTGGTTTTGAACTGCCGACCATTCTGAACACAGCCCAACTCATAACCACCAGGGCTCCATAGTACCTCTAGGTAGGTCACAGTTTTTACAACTCAATATAGACTATAATCCCATTTTTAGGAGGAAAAACAAAACACATGAGTGTTTGTATAGATGAGTGAAGGTTCGCATATGTCAAAGGGACTCTGGTAATCTATGGGCCTGTCACTGGGGATATCATTAATTCCTCTATAAATCTCTGGACTGCTAGATTTTTTTCGAAAGTGTGAATTCCACTCATTTTAAAATTGCAATAAGCTATTCATTTATTTTTAAGAATTAATGTATGAAATACAAGCTATCTAGTGGTTGCTTTCACTGAAGTCAATTCTAAGACATTCACCATATATAAACACGAGGGGGTACCCCCCCC
>NW_022103901.1:40911704-40914307 GCF_000313985.2 Echinops telfairi | reverse complement strand
TGTAAATTGAGGCACAGAACAAGCAAGGCAGCCGCACACTGGTCTGATGATCAAAGAGCAAGAGACAAGGGCCATTTATCTCTCTGCCCTTCGATTACTCCTACATGTGTTTATCGGCCAGGTTGGCACAATAAACTACCTCAAGACTGCTGACACCAGCTTAGCCTAATAAGGTTTGAGTTGCTGCCAAAACACCACCACCACCTTCCAGTTTCCAACTGTTGAGTAGACTTCCTCTTCACATCCCATTCTTCTTCATGTTCCCCTTGAAGCTGCCCCACAAATGCCATCACAGTCAAGTCAGTGTCACCAGCTCCCGTGGGCTCTACTGCAGCGGAGGAGCTGCTACCTCAGTGGTGTGGCAACAACCACCAGGGTCCCCAACAGTCACCTCATTCTTTCTTAGCACCATGACCTCTGCTGGGTGATTGGCTGCCTAGGAGGAAAGCAAGAAGACGTTTCCCTGTACCCTTTGCAGTTGCATGTGGCCACATGAGTGTGTCATGAGCAAACTGGCAGAAGAAAAGATGAATGAAACAGACAGTATTAACAACCATCCCAAAGGAAGCAAATACAAAGACAAGTCACACAAGTCCATGGCCCCACTCCCGACAAAGGGCAGAAACAGGAACCAAGACAGGGTGTTCGGTGCCAAGCTCACGATCTGAACCAGTGCACTTCCCACAGCAAGTGATACTGCTGGGGGGCGTGTGGGGGGGGGCACATTGTGAGGATCCACGGGGGCTGCAAAAGCAGATACACACTTTATCCTGGACTATAAGCTGTCATACAAAAGTTTTTAATTGTAGGGGGACTGAATCTTGGTGCCCCCCGGAAAGGGAGCTAAGTTTCAGTTCACTCAGAGGCACCTCCAAAGAAAGGCCTGGCGATCTACACCAAGAAACCAGCCACTGGAAACCCTCTGGCACGAGGCAGCCAGCGTAGACCACATAACCACACAAGTGCTGCCCCGCTTTCTTCGGTCTCAGTGGACCAGGAAGGTGGCCGGGGGCAGCTGTCCACTTCCCTGCCTATCAAGTCCTGTATCCTGTCACCTTGTGACTGCTTACGTGGTTACCCATTGGGCTACGTACGACCTACAAGGTCAGCAGTTGGAAACCACCAGGAGGAGAAAGGGGAGAAAGAGGAGGCTTTCTACCCCCGTAATGTGGTGTACGGTGGGAAACTCGCGGGGCAGTTCTACCCTGTCCTATAGGCTTGGTATGAGTTGGCATCGACTGATCAGTGAGCTTGGTTTCCGGTTTTGACACATTCAGTCACATGCTGTAGCTCTGACCCACTTTCCTAAGAAACCCCGACCAGTCTTTGCTTTCACTGGTCCACGTTATGGTAAAAAGCCCATGTCCAGTAAAAGGGGCTGGGCTGATCTCCCGGGCAGGGCATGTTGGGTCCCAGGAGTCTTTCTCCCACAAAAACCCTCTGCCTGCCTGGAAGGACATATCTCTAAAGAGTAATCGCAGCTGAAGATGATGTTTATTTTCTATGTACTTTGGTGGGGGTGGGGAGACCTTCCTCTATCATGTTAATATGTGACATTGGTGATTGTTTTTCTTACAAGAAACGAAAACACGCATTGTTTTCAGCACTAAAGTTGCTGACAACAATTGGGAGGCAGACGAGAGTGGGGGCCACTGATCTGGACTCCCGGCATGATGTTGGCTGTCTGTTCCAAATCCTTCCCTCGGCCCAGAAGGAAGCCCAGACCGTAGAAGCGTGGCCACTGCACTGCCCACACCACTGCTGGTTGCTGGGCAATGGGGCCCTGCCCTCTGCTAATGGCATTATAATGAGCCAGACCAGTTGCTAATGAAGGCAAGAGTAATTAAAGGTAGAGCTGAGGTTGGCCTAATTGGCTCCAGCTAGGGAAAGGAAAGCATTTTTTTCTGTTTTTATTTTTGAAGGGACTGGCTCACCAGCCATGGCGAGGAAAGTTGTATGTTTCATCAGTGCTATAATGCACCCTGACTAGCTTGTCTCCTCCCTGCAACCTTTCTCTAAGGGGATGTCCAGTGTGTGTGTGTGTGAGTGTGTGTGTTATAAATAACAGGTGGGATCTTCCAGTATTCATGGTTAATTGTATGCCAACTGTCAAGCCAAGAGTGCTCTACAAGAAAGCAACCAGCCGCCAGTGGTAGACGAGTAATAACAAGCCAGAGGAACCAAGAGAATAAGTAAGTGCTCTCCCAACAAGGGCTCCCACGGTGGAAAGGCAACACTGCACTGTCCTTCCATGCACCTGGGGCCCAGTGCTAGCCAAGCCACTTAGGAATCTATGCGTCTGTAACGGAACAGCAAGAGCAACTGTGCTCACTTCTCCACACATGACAGCAGGGTCAACTGTCCCCCAGTCAGGTAAGGATTGAGCATTCAGCCAGATCTGGACCAGGGTCTGCTTCCTAATTTCCTCAAATTATCTTGACCCTGACCAGAGCTGGTAAAGGTCACAAATGGCCATTGTAAGTCCAATTGTAGGGCCTACAGGGGAGGGAAGTAGAGGGCATAGCCAATTGGGCGCCTTGTTCTCTGGAGGAGACGTGTGTTAAACAGGGTTCTCTAGAGAAACAAAACCAGAATGCTAAGAG
>NW_022103901.1:40897135-40910816 GCF_000313985.2 Echinops telfairi | reverse complement strand
TTTCTCCTGTTTAGTGACTGGTTGTTTCAAACTGCTGACTTTGGTCCAAATCATAACCACTACACCACCAGGCTTCCTTTAGCAACCCTGTGGGGCATAATGAACCTGCTCCTTAGGGTTTCAGAGACCGTGGCACTTCACAGGAGCTGGGAGCCACATCCTTCACCCAAGGAGTGACTGGTCGGTTTGAACCCACGGAAGTCCTAGTGAGTGGCCCAACTTCCAACCCCACTCCCAAAGCCACTAGGGCTCCTCAGAATGGCTTGTTTGTAGTCGATTAAGCATAAAGATGCAGCCACTGGCCAGCTCTGGGGTGACAACTAGAGGAGACGATGGCAGAGCCGTCACAAGGGACTTCTTTCTCCAGATCTGAAAGGTGATTAGGGGATGTGCCAGGCCCTAGGACCCAAGGATTGTGGGTAAAGTGAACATTAGTACAAGGGTGGACAGGTACTCAACAGCCAGGATTGGCCCGGGAGCAAGTTTCTTCTTCGGCTCAAAGAATGAAAGTAAGGCCATAAGCCAGTGAAATCACCCCAGACAGACGGGCTTTATCTCTTTGGAAAATGTCTACTTTTGCATTCAGTCCATGGGGGAAAAAGAGCAAACATTTAGACAAGTCACTCTCCGCCAAGGTACAAGGCATCATTACCCACTCAAGCAAAGCAAAATGACCGGGTGCCTGTGAAAGCTGTAATTAGAAACGTAAAACAGAGCGGTTTTCAAAAGCAAAGTGGCATTTAACAAAACAAGCCACCTGTCAGCATCCAGGAAGGAGCGGAGTTGGAAACCAAAGGAGAATGACAAACTGCACGTGGATAATCACAATGTGGAGATGGCCCCACGAGGGGCTGGGCGGCGATGGAGGCGCGTCTGGCCTCGTCGCTGCGCACAGGCTGAAGAGCTGCTCCGGTTGCTCCTGCTTTGTTTCTGGGCCTTTCTTCCCGCCAAACAACGAAAAGGAAATGAGCAGAAATCATGAATCGATACCCAGTCTTTCCAGACAATTGCTTTTGCCGTGATTCAGGAAAGGAAAGTGTCCTGCCGTGGATAAAAGTAGGGGCGCAGATAGAACGAGGCCTTGGGAGGGACACCGGGCCTTCTGGAAGCGAGGCCTGAGCCCTCCAGCCCCTGACCCTGCAGGTTGGATGTTGCTTTCTACAGTAGAAACATCACAAACTTCGGCAGCCCCCATACCTCCCTCCCTTCCACGTGATTTCCATCAGCCTCACCCATGCCAGAGCCACCTGGGGCAGTAACTGCTGGCCACTCCCACCCCCCAGTATTGTGTTTAGGGTACAAAACAGAACCCAATCTCAAATGTACTTAAGGAGAACATTCAGTCAAACAGAACAAAGGCACATCATCTGGATACAGGAGGCCATTATCATGAAGTCATTAGCACGGGGTTTGCAGAGATCCAGAGCTTTATAAAGGACAGGGGAGGGCACAGAGAATTGTCACGGAGCCTGACTGGCAGCAGATCAACACTTCATAATTACAGGGGGGACCGCTGGTGCCGAGAACAGAACCATGACTGGGATATGTACATCATATTAGACAGAAGAGCTTATGAGATCAGTCCAAGGCCTTATGACTAAGGCAGTCAAGGCATGACTCATGATGATGTGACCTCCGGTAGTGGATCTCCCTCAAAGGCACACGAAGCATGCCCCTGATCTGGAGGCTGGGCAGGGATTTCACTTTCCACTGCACTCTGCTTGAGGGCAAGACCATTCTCACCCAAGCTCACGGTCACATAGGAGTCACGAGGGGACTCTGGGTTTTCACGGACCTCCATTGCCTTCTGCAAATGGGGAGCTCAGAATTTCAGCTCTAAAACAGTTCTCATTTTCCTTTCTTATATTTCTTCTGGGCAGGTAAGCAACCACATTACGTAGCCTCCTCTGTATTTAGTAGTCAAAGTTCATTAGAGGTATAATTCATTGAGGGTTCTTCCAGGAAGGCTCCTAAAAGGAGGCACATCATTCTAAACATGTGAACTGTTTAGCGGACTTGACTGTGACGCATGCCCTCCCCCCGCCCCACGCCTGCTTCTTAGAGGCGATGGTTGGAGCACCTGCAACTACGTAAGCACTAAGAGGCAAATAAGGAAGAGGGAAGCAGCCCAAGTTCTCCACGACCAGAGAAATACATGGGCCCAGGATGGCCTCAGCTCAGACTTCTGTTAGGTGCCAATGTGATGGAACAAACTGTGTCCCCCAAAATACATGTCAGAACCCCAGCCCCTATACATGCAGCCCTGACACTATCTGGAAAAAGGATTTTTATGGCTTCCTTAGTGAGATCGGATTCCTGTAAGGTATGTTCTGAGTCTAGTCATTTCTGAAGGGGTGCACTGGGGAGGGCAGATCCCCTGAGAAGATCCTCTGCGAGCCAAGGAATGCCCAGGGTGGCCAACCAGGAAGGAACGAACGGGGCTGAGATGTGGATTCGAACCTTCAACCTCCAGAAGCATGAGGAAATATATTGTGGTCTTTCAACAGTTTACCTGTTGGATTTGTGTCCAAGCACCAGAGAGTCTGAAAATAAACCACTACCTTGTGGGAAATGCTGCTTTGTTTTGTTTTTAATGCAGCCAAACCAAGTCCAACTTGAATACTATGCCATCCCCTCCCAAAAAATCACACATAGGCTCAGAAGGAACAAAACACGTGCTAAGCACTATGTCTCTCCCCTATAGAAATCAGGGTGCCCCATTCCCACAGCTCTCCACTGACATGGGCATCGGTGTTTCTGCTACCCAACAGCATTTCCTCTCTTAGCAGAGTCTACCCCCCCATTTCCAAAAGCCTATCTCTCCCCAACTCTCTGAGTGGGCACGTGTCTGGGGCTGAGTCCAGCAGAGATCTACTATTCCCCTGTCCTCCCATCTGCATGCCACTCAAGCTGGTACAGTCACACTTAATCTGGAAGCTTCCATCACTGTCTTCAAGTGCACTTGTAACTTTTTTTCCCCAAGTAATCAGAAAAATACATGGACTTCAAAAGGTTTACATAGAAAATGGAATTAAGAGATAATGCAGCTTTTCACAAACTTTTTGAAGCCCCCTCCTATGGAAATGTTGTGGTGGGTTCATGTGATGTGGGGTGCACCCTGCCTGGGTCCCCAGCCCACTCTCATTTCTGTGAGGCAGACGCGTGAGGCTCAGGGAGGGCCCGTGGCATTGTGTGTGTGGTTGGCAGCACTGCCAAACACTCAGCAAGGCAGGGGCAAGCACTGGGCTCCCCACTCCAATTTTTGTTTAAAGGTCAGGACACTAAGCTAATCGCACAAGTACTGTTTTATGAGGATAACTGATTGGAAAGCTTTCAGAGAGGTTTACTCTGAAATCATCACCATAATTACTTACCACTTTCAGAGGTTATTTTACAGGTGTTTTTCTGGCCCCTATGGAGCCTGGGGGCCTGCAAAATGTATCCCCATCCAAAATAGCATCAGCAACAGCCCAGTGTTCCTACAAAGGGGCTCCAAGAAGTTCATGGGGAAATGCCACCATGATCTTTGCATTCTTTTCCACAAGGTCCCCTTGTATATGCACCCCTTTAAATGACTCTATAAAGCCAACTGGAGCATCTCCACTCCTCAGATAAAGAGATGGAAGCTACAAGAACACGCAGCAAAAACAACAACAGAGCTGGAACTCGGTGCAGACCCACCCGCGGGGCAGCCAGACCTGCTCTCCCTTAGCTCCTGCTTGATGACCTCATTTGGAGGTGCCAAGGAGATAAATAGCTCACCGGAGGCCAGATACACTCACTCTCTGCGAGACATTATTGAGGACAAGCCTGATAGAGCTGCGCTGATGCAGCGAGAGCCCTGGAGCTGGAAGATCTACATGGAGACTCCTGCCAGCGCTAAGATGCTTCGACAACCACTGGATCCACAAGACTTTCCACCAACTGGCTGGTGATCTTCTGAATTCAGCATCATTGCATGTTGTTTGTGAGTCTGAAGAGGACTTTATAGATTGGTATCAGACATATGGACTAATATCAGACTTATGGACTTGATCTAGACTGGGCTGGGATGTTTTCTCAATATTCAATTGCTCTTGTATATAAAGCTCTTTCTTATACACAGATCAGTGTCTATGAATTTATTTCTCTAGTCAACCCACACTAACACAACAGGGTTTCCATCATCCGGAGATAGGGAAACAGAGAGGATCTGCTTCAGGATGTGGGGAAGAGAAGAATACACAGCAGTGCCCACAACAGCACTACTCCCAAGAGCCAAAGCAGGAAAGAGCCTGGATGTCGACTCACAAAGGAAGGGACTGGTGAAGCATGGCCCACCCAATGATGGTTGCTGCTCAGACAGGAGAAAAGAAGGCCTGCTCCTATGACAGCACATGCCTGTTAACACGTGCCACTGCATGAAATTAAGCTGACACCACAGGGCACATCCTGGGGCCTGACAGGAAGCGTTTACAACAAGGGATGCAGCAAAGCCAGCACTTAATAGTGGTGACTAGGGGCTAGGGTGGGGGAGGAGAGTACGGAGTTTCTGTTGGGGTGATGGCAAACAACTGGAAATAGACAGTGGCCCAAGTTAATATGGCTTCAGAGCCCCCTGAATTTGTATATTAAAAACAACAACAAACTCACTGCCATCAAATAAACTCTGACTCATAGCAATCCTATATAACAAGGTAGAACTGCCCCTGTGGGCTTCTGAGACTAACTCTTTCTGGGAGTAGAAAGTCTCATCTTTCTCCTGTTTAGTGACTGGTTGTTTCAAACTGCTGACCGTGCAGCAGCCCAATTTGTAACCACTAAGCCACCATGGCTCCCTTTGAATGTATACGAATGGATCTGTATGCATTCATTTTTTTAAAATCATTTTATTGGGGGCTCGTACAACTCATCACAATCCATCCATTATGTCAAGCACACTTGCACATTTGTTGCCATTATCATTCTCAAAACATTTACTTTCTACTTGAGCCCTTGGCATCAGCTCCTTCTTTCTCTCCCCTTGCTCCCCCACTCTTCCTCCCTCATGAACCCTTGATAATTTAGAATTTTTTTCATGTCTTACACTGTCCAACTGTCCAATGTCTCCCTTCACCTACTTTTCTGTTGTCTGTCCCCTCAGGGAGGGGGTTATATGTAGATTATTGTGATTGGTTCCCTCTTTCTCCCCTACCTTCCCCTTCCCCTCCTGGTATCGCTACTCTCATTATTGATCCTGAGGGGTTTATCTGTTCTGAATTCCCTGAGTTTCCAACTCTTACCTGTACCACCGTACATCCTCTGGTCTAGCTGGATTTATAAGTTAGAATTAGGATCATGATAGTGGGGGCGAGGAAGCCTTAGAGAACTAGAGGCAAGTCGTATGTTTCATCAGTGCTATACTGCACCCTGACTGGCTCGTCTCCTCCCTGTGACCCTTCAGTAAGGGGATGTCCACTTGCCTACAAATGGGCTTTGGGCCTCCACTCCGCACTCCCCCTCATTCACAATGATGTGATTTTTTAAAAACAAATCTTTCAGGTGCACATACCCAGGATGAAGTGCCGTGTGTGGGGCTACCCTGAGAGGCCCTCCTCCTGCAGAAGCACACTGCAGGGGGCCAGGAGGGCAACGCGAACATGCGAGACCAGTCACCCAGATGCTGAAGCACACCGGCAGGCACTGAGACAGAAAGAAGCCAGAGCAATGGGGCAGAGTAAGGACGAAGACAGGGCCAGCCCAATGGCCAGCAGGAGGTGAAACTTGAGCAGAGACCTCATGCCAAGAGGGGCTAACAAGGAGAGCTCTTTGGCAGAGGGAAGCAGAGAAGAGCCCGAGGGTCAACAGCAGAAAGGCGAGGCCCAGATGGCCAGAAGAGAGAGTGGTATCGGAAGAGGGGGAGCAAAGGAAGAGGCATCACAGAGAGCCGGGGCTGGAATCTGACTTCAGTTGCCACAAGGCTCCCTGTTTATTCCACTGTTAACATACCCAATCACTCCCACATTCTCATACCCTCACTCACATACTCTCTCACTCTCACTCCCACACTCTCACACTCACACTCACTCACTATCACCACAATCACACAGACACACCCACACACACACACTCACTCACTCACTCACACAGACTCACTCATTCACTCTCACACTCCTCCGTGCAGTCAGAGCAGCCTGGTCAACCCCAGCTATCACACAGCGGGAACCGGCCACAGGACAGATGCTATGCAGCTCTCAGATCCTCTCGTGCAAGTCAACCACCTTCACAGAGTCAGGCTCCTAACTGTCTGCCCTACCTTCTGGGAGCCTGGGGAAACTGAGGCCAGGGCAGAGCAAGACACTCCAGCAGGTGTGAGGCCAGGAATGGCGGAATGTGGAGTGCCCACCAGTCCTGTTTCCTCATTCCTCCTTTGTTTCTGAAAGCCAAGTTTCAAAGGTGCTCCCAAGCTGCCCTCATCTGTCAAGTCCCCACAACATCATTACTCTGAGGGCGGCCAGCAGCAGCAGCCTGGCCCCCGGCATTAATTAAAGAGATGCTGATGAGAGCTTGTGGCTTTAGACTCCATCACAAGGGAGGGAGACGTTGGGTGGTTGGGGCAGATGATGACAGTGCATGTGACCAAAAGGGGGCAGGGCAGACACTGTATTTGGAAAGGAGCCGGCTACAGAGGTGGGGGACACAGCCTGTGTGACAAGAGGACAGATGATATCCCCAGCCGGAGCTGAGAGTCAGTGCCAGGGGCAGTTTGAAGCCAACTCAAATTGGACCACAGGTCAGAGAGGATGGTGGAACCTCTGCTTCTATCACTAAAATGTCCTGCTGGCCCAGGGGCTCAAAGGGCATCAGCAGGACTCCTGCAGCTCAGCTTATCCTCTGCTGAGGGCCTTCTTCAGGGGAGCACAGGAGTTGGATAGCGGCCCAAACTTCCTGAGGCTGACAAGACAGAACCCTTTCCAGATTGCCTGCAAGAGCCTTGAGAGCTAGTGGGCGGGACTGAGCCACCAAGGGCGAGCTTTAGACCACCCATCCCCAGCCCACCTCAGCAGTGGAGAAGGATGCTGGCTAGCCCAGAGGAGGCCACAAAAGTGCCAGTGTACGTGGGCAGGTGAGGTGGTCGACTCAGCCGTGTGCCAAGGGCAAACCCAAGGTCTCCTGAAATGTGAAGTTCAGTGGCCCCTGGCAGGAACACCTCCTCTTCAAGCTCTGGTTCTCAGGAAAACACAGCGGAGGAACCTAGGAGAAGCCCATCAGCCAGCAAGGGTTGTACTTGGCTCGCTTCCTCTCCTGTGTCCCCTGCCCCTGCTCCTCCCCCTTGCCTTCTTGGCCAACACCCATACTAGGTGCCCTTCACCAGACGGAGGCAACTAGCTGGGGGTGAGGAGGGGGCCCTCGTTCCCTTGAGTCATGGGTGGCATCCTTGAGAAGTGGCACACATCCTTGAAAGGAGGCCAAGGGCAGCATTTTAAAGAGTTGTCTCCGTCAAGACTGCCTCGTGGTGCCTGGCACATGGAGGTGCTCACTCATATCTGCTAAGTGGACTGTGGGACTTAAATGAGCAACGATGGGGCTTCCAGTGCCCCCGCCTGAGGGCTTTTGCCAAGACCTTCCCCCAAAGGGAGACTCATGGAGCAGGTGGCACTGCAAGAAACACAGGAGCAGGGGACCGCTGCTGTCCGGGGCAGAAGCTGCTTAACCATCTCTGTGCCAGCCCACCACGAAGCGGCTGAAACTCAGTTGTTTCCTGGTTTGACTTCCTTGCTGTGCCCACCACAGCAAGGCTCTGTATGGGTCGAGGACTGATTTCTCGAAAGGTCTAGGGCACCTGCATCAGATTCACATGATCTAGGTGTGCAGATCAAGAGCCCTTCCCAAACCTACTCCTAGAGGCAGTGCCCGGGAAGAGGCTCCACAGGTGGAGGCGGTGGCTGTGGTTGTGGCTGGCTGTAGCAACAAGAACTTTCTAATGCCAAGAGCCAGGGATATGGGAGAAAAGACTTCACCTGGAGCTCCATCACGGATAGAAGTGCAAGTTCCTTCAGCTCTCCTCCCTTTCAAGAGAGAGAAAAGAGCTACTCATGACCTGCTTGTTGGGATAAATGAGAGTGCATTTGATCTTGCTTAGAGAGGCTAAAGGGGCAGACAAATAAAATTCACTCCAAACATGAATGTAAGGAACGACTGACCTACAAAACGCCAGGCACTGCGGAAGCAGCGATGAGAAAATGTGAGTAGGTGAGAAGACCAACATATACATCGCTCAGCTATGACATGAACTCAGGCCATAACAGGGGTCCCTGCATGAAAAGAGCAGGAGCCCAAGGAGGCAGACATGGTGCACGCAGCACACAACCCCAGCCTGGTCAGGGAGACAAAGCTATGTCCTCCCAGTGCAGCAGGGGTGACTCTGAATCCAGGGACCAGCTCTGGAGGGACGCTTTTCTCCCTGTCGACTCTGGGGAGGGTGACTGTCCCTTGGCTTCCTGGTGCTCCCCATGCCAGTGTGTCACCTAGCTTCCTTCCTGCTCTGACTCCTCAGAGACTGACTCGAGACACCCCCTCTAACAAGCCAGCCTTGCTACGGCAACCAAGAAAACCCACAGAGATGGGGGTCAGAGTCCACAGCACCTTCTCTGGCGAGCATAGTTCAATCTGCTGTGTGTTTGTGATTAATGTTCCCAATAGTCGTGCGATAATAACAGCAAATCATTGATTCAGTATTTACTCTTCGGTAAGGACTCTGCTGCTGACACGGGGCCTCGTAAGGAGATGCGGCCATTTGAAAGGTGAGGACAGTGAGGCAGCGTTAGATTAAGAAAGGAAAGCAGGGCTGCGGTTGCAGCCTGCTTGGGCTGAATCCAGCGCTCTGCCGCGCACCATCCGGGCAGATACTCGAAGTCAGACTGCAAGGTCACATGCACTGCCAGGCTCTAGACATGAAATTCCCCAAGAACACAGACTGAGCCGACTCCTGCCAAGAGTCTCTTAAACGGAGTCTTACAATATTACAAACGATTTAGCAAGAATGTGCAGTAGGATTTTCCATCTAATTAGTTTTTTGGAATCTTTCTAATTCCCGCACATATCCACTCACCACATGTTGAGGGGCTAGAAGGATACAACGCTCGGCGCCCTCCGCCAACCACCACCCCCAGCGGGGTTCCGGGTCTCACTCACCCTCAGCTGTCTGGCCTTCTCTTTTCAGCATCTGGACAGCACCCACATACTTCTTCAGCTGGACTTTCAGCACCTCGTTTTCTCTGCAGAGAAAAGAAAGTCTTATTTTAAAATTGGCAGGGCAGACCTGGGGCAGGGAAGCCGGAGGGAAAGGAACCTATGTGCTGTGTGTCTCGTAAACATGACCTCGCCCTCTCCTGCTCCAGAGGGTCAGTGCACTGGCCAGAAGACGCTCGGAGGGCGCATGTGGAATGCCTCCAGGGGCCGCTCTCTCCCCACAGAGCACAGTGCTAAAAACGTCAGCTGTTGCTGCTGTGGTTCTGCTGTCCAGTTGGTTCTGACCCGGGGCAACCCCGCGTGAGGACAGAACTGCCCCAGGAGGTTTTCAAAAACCACCCATCAGGTCTTTTGGAAACACCCACCGGGCCTGTGTTCCGAGACACTTCTGGGTACCGTCAAAGGGCCGGTCTTTTAGCTTGTGGGTGAGGTACCACTGGCGTCAGGTTAGGGTGCTGACATGGTGTGCTTGGGCGGGTCAACGTGCTCTCCTGTGAGGCACCTTGTGACAGTCTCCTTGGGTTCCTGAAGGCTTACAGTTCTCTGAGCCCCATGTCCAGTAGAGTTCAGAACCATGCCAGGTAATCCTTCTGTGGGGGGGCTCGATCCCAACTCCTATCCAAAGATGAGGAAACTGAGGCTGAACGATGAGCAACCACGGACGGAGTCCACAGCCACCACGGTGAGACTGTGGGACAAAGCACCTGTGTCCACATTACCAAATTCACTGCCTAGACAGACACCCAATGGGGGACAGACTCTCGCCATGCTGAGTCTCGACTCGTTCCCAAAGAGCAGACACTGGGATCTCACTGCATCAAGCATGAGGCCATGGGTTCACCGTTTGCTCTGCAATGGACTAAGTACCACCCGGTGTCCAGTACAATAACCCTGAACACTGTACCCCATTGTGTCAGAGGAAACTGGACACACAGAGGTTAAGATCTCTGGCCAGGGCACCCAGCAGAAATCCAACCTCTGTTCTCTCTGCCCCCCAAGCCCACATGAGTCTTCTCCAGCTCCTTGGGGATTTCGACTTGGTTTCTTACTAGCTACAGCCAGAAAGAAGTGACTCCGCCCAAGTTCCTGCTTCAGCCGCTCAATGTCTTGAGCCCAAATCCTCGTGAACATGATTAAAAATAAACTCTACTATTCACTTAAGATTTTAACTCACAGTGACCCTACAGAACCAAATAAAATCACTCTTAGGCACTCCAAGACTGAAAAGCTTTTATGAGAATAGCTAACCTCACTTTTCCTCCCAGGAGCAGCTGGTGGGTGGGACTGATACTTAAACCACCACACCACTAGGGTTCCTTTTGAAAATGCTAGAATGGCTTTCTCTTTCTTCACAATAAAACGAGTATAAATGGTCCCTGAAAATTTTCTAAGAGGAATGCAGAATTAAGCAGAAACCCCAAGCCCTGAAATCCAGTGAGTTCTGATTCTTATCCCATCCATACTTTATTCTAAGCATAGGTCAACACAGTCTCGGTTAACTACAGATGCACAGCCCTGCCAAGCTGATACCAAGAGAGACCACACTGAGAATGGCTCTGGTGTTTGGTGGCCTCACTCAACAGTTCACTGCAGCCAGCCCATCTGGTTGCCAGGCCTCAGGATGGTGATGCTGCCGGGTCTCGAGACCGAGAAACGGGGACTGCTCATCACTGGCTCTGTCTGTCTATCTGCAGGGCATCAAATACCTCCAGGCCCACAAAGATGGCAACGTGCTTTGCGTATTCCTCTGCAGCACTAGGCTTTAGCAGGAAAACAAAATCATCTGGATACAAATTGCGCTCTGCTCTGGAGCACTAGCAAAAGCAAACCACAGAGGAGTCCCTTAATTGCCCCTTCTTCTGGACAGCCTGCCACGGATGTCTCCATCGGCACCTGTTTTCTCTGCCAGTGGTGTGCGTAGCAAGTGTTTGAAACAGAGCTACTAATGAGCCTTGTGAAGGGAGACTCTTTCAGATGCCTGTGTGCTATGTAGCTGGTTTTCTCTAGATTTCTCCCACCAGAATCTCCTTGCCCATTCCAGTCTAGTCCCAGGCTCCACATTTGAATTCAGGTCACCTGTTATCTGAAAATACAAGGCGGGGAGCAATTTGTATGCTTCCATGTGGCATAGCTTCAACAATGTTTCATGGAAGCAAGTCTTCAGAGAGGAAAGCAGACAGGTCCCACTAGGGAGAGTGATGGGTACGTGGTACCCATGTCTGGCTGCCAGGACACAGCCCATGGTTCCCACCAGTCAGGTGGGTTCCTCGTCTTTGTCCCCTCAAACTCTGTTGCCAGAGTGGAAATGTCTCAGGCAGCCACATTTCTTAGGGCTGCAATCAACCTTCCAATAGAGCATGAAGGTGCCGACTCCGAAATCAGACCTGAGAGATGCAAAAAAGCAGGGGACTTTTAATAGGAACCCAAGGCCCATCCAAAAGATGAGATCTGTGGGAATGAATCAAACTACCCTCAGACAGGCACCTTCGGGAGTCATCCTGCCCACTCTGAGCCTATGAATGCACTTGTTGGCCCTTGGCAAGGAATCAACACTTTCGGGTCACAAAAACCCATGGATGTCACGTCAATTCCATCGCACAGTGGCCCTCCTGGACAGCGCAGACTGCTCCAGGTTCTAGAAACAGATGCAAACTGCCACCTCGTCCTCTTGAGGAGCCTCTGGCGGGTTCAAAGCACTCACCTTTAGTTAGCGGTCAATGCACCGTCAGAGCTTCTTTCCAAGTCACCAAACCCACTGCCATGAGTCAACTAATCCTTGGGGTCTCTGCCTCCTCTCGCTCCCATAGAGCTGCTAGTCGTTTTGAACCAGCGGCTCTGCAGTTAGGAGCCCAGCCCTTAACTCACTGCACCACCAGGGCTACTCGTTCAAGTCACCAAATGAATATCAAAGCCACTGCCATCAGGTTGATTCCCCCACACAGCAACCTGAGCTGGGACGCCCTACAGGAGCAGACAGCCTCATGTTTGTCCTACACAGTGGCTGGTGCTTTGAAAGGCCATCACCTACCTGCCTAAACAAACGCATCCATTAAGTCAATTCCAACTCCCCACAGTCCCATGCAAGGTTTCCAAGACTATAAATATTCATAAGAGCAGACAGACAAATTCATGTTTCTCCTGAGGACCAATTGGTGGGTTTGAACCACTAACCTTGCAGTTAGCAGCCCATCCCACTGTGCCATCCGAGCTAGATACCTTCTGAATGAAACTCAAACATTGGGTGACTGGCTCACTGACTGCTCCAAAGAGGGACCTGCTCCTGGCCCCAAGACAAGATTATGTCCCCTCATCACCTTCACTATTACCTTGAAGTAATGACCGATTCACAGAGCTGGAGAGAGTCTGTCTACCTGCATGCGGTTTCCCCAATGGTCACATCTGACAATGGCAAGACCAGAGAATGGTATGGGTACCACGTGCTTCTCCATCTCAGGTGTTAAGTAAGTCCTTTACTCTAACCCTTTGCCATAGTGTGCTTCTGAAGATGGGTTAGGCATCCTGAGCAGGCCGTCAGCAGTAAACCAAGTGTAAGCCATGCGGGACGGGGCTGTGGCCAAGTGGCGCATTCTCACCCTACCCAGTTAATGGGTTTTGAAACTTAACATGTTACTGTTGTGTATGTGTTCTGCTGTGATCTTCAGGATGGGCAGTTCAAAACTACCAGCCGCTGAGGGAGAGAGATGGGACTTTCTACTCCCTTTAATAGTTATAGTCTCAGAAACCTACAGGGACAGTTCTACGCTGTCCTATAGGCTCACTACGAGTCAGTGTTGACTCGTGGTAGTGAGTTCTTTTTGTCCCCTCCATTTGGTTACTGTTGTTGCTGTCTGGGGCTGGTCACTCATTCTGAACCACAGTGACCCCATGGACAAGAGGGGGAAATGCCGCCCCACCTGTTGCTAGCCTCACGACTGTCCTGTTGTAGCGCATGGTTGCAGCCACTATGGCCACTCATCTCAAGGGTCTTCCTCGTTCTCTCGACCCTCTCCTTCCCCAAGCAAGCTGTCCTTTTTCCAGAGACTGGTCTCTCCTGATAACCTGTCCTATGAACTCTTCTAAGGAGCATGTTACAAGCCCAAGAAAGTAACTGTGCATGGACTGCTGAGAGCTGGGCATGTGAAGGGCTCGCTCGTTCCCTGAAATCCTTCCATTCTAGCTACAGAGTGAGAAGCAGCCCAGTGCGAGACCGCAGACAGGTACAGGCATACCTTGTTACCGAGATGCTTATATAAACCCACCAATGGAGTCCTTTCAGATTTACCATGGCCCTGTAGAACAGAGCAGAACTTCCCCATAGGGTTTCCAAGGCTGTAAATTTTAAGAGAAGCAGGCAGCTGGTGAGTTCGAACCGTCAACCTTCAGTTAACAGCCAAGCATTGGACCACTGCACCACTAGAGCTCTTTCTGAGGTCTATCTATTCAACACAAGACACTTTCCCGTCTATCACAC
>NW_022103901.1:40893270-40895645 GCF_000313985.2 Echinops telfairi | reverse complement strand
CCTGTGCCTGAGGACGAGTCAAGGGCGCGTGTTCTCACTCCTAGGATTCAGCACTGTGTTGGAGGTCAAGGCAATGCCAAAGAGTGTCAGGGAAAAGGACAGCAATCAGACTGGAAAAGAAGAATCCAAACTATTCGCAGATGGCATAATTGTCTACATAGAAAATCCAAAGGCTCTCTTTAAAAAAAAAGCTCCTCAAACTAAAGCGTCAGGAGCCGTGAGAAGCCGCACGCGCTGGGCTGCTAATCACAAGGTCAGACTTCGTCTCAGAAACCCCCAGGAGCACTTCTACAGGCTCCTAGAGGGTGGCTATGAGTCGGCATCAACTCAATGACAGTGAGTTTGGTTGTGAGAACTAAAATATGAGTTTTTCCAGATCAGAGGATACAAGGTCAAATACAAAAAACAAATGTACCCTCTATGCTAAACCAGAAAAACAAACTTGCTGCCATTGAGTCAATGCTGATTCATAGTGACCCCCTGTGGGTTTCTGAGACTGTGTTTATGGGGGTAGAAACCACTAGAAACTGCTAGTGGTTTTGACTGCTGACTACATGGATCGTAGCCCGACTCATAATCACGAAGGCACCATGACTCTCTCCCCTCTATGCTTGCAATGAGCAATTAGAAACCAAATTGCAAATGGAATCAGCTGTAACAGCTCACAAAGATTAACTACACAGACATAAATCTATTAAAAGATGTGCAGGAAGTGTATTCTAAACACTACAAAACACTGATGAAATAGAGCAAAGAAGAGTTAAGGAGAGATAAATAATAGATTTGTAGACTGGCAGGCTCAAAATAGTTGTCACTTAGTCTTAAATCGATTTACAGATGAAATGCAAGCCCAGTCCAAATCCTACTAGGGTTTTGGATAGACACAGACTAGCTGATTCACAGTGTGTACAAAAAGGTAAAGAAACTAGAATGGCCAACAACATTTTGAGGAAGACGCACAAGTTTGAAAGACTCACCCCAATCAATTTTAAGATTTACTCTTACCCAGTTTTTAAATTGGGTTGCTTATCATATACATGGTTTGCAATGTTTCTTCCAGCTTGCCTTTTCTTACCACTAACAGCATCTATCAGAGAACAAGTTTAACCACCACATTTTCGCCCGTCCTGGATCCTACTGCCATACTGTGACGGCCACAGACTCTGGGTCTATCTACACCTAGGTTAGTGAAAGATTGTCTCCCAAGTTTTGTTCTAGGAGTTTTGTAGTTTATTGTGTTGCATTCAACGATGGAGGAGGAAGATGAGGCTGTCTACTCCCGTGAAGTTTTACAGGGTAGGAAACCCTGTATAGGTTTTTATTAGTTGGAGCCAATTCAATGGGCAGTAGGTTTGGGGCATGAGCCAAGTAAGGCACAGTTAAATGTTTGACTGCTAGGTAAAAGGCTGGCAGTTCAAATCCACCACGAAGTAGCGCAAACATCAGTCCAGTGCTCTGCTTTGGAGAGTCAGTGATGCTGTCCTCCTCTGCTCATGATGAGACAGAGCCAACGCCAGGGCAACTAACACCAACAGGGTCCCACTTGAGTCAGATGCTGTCCACTGTAGGAGCTACAGAATGCAGTCGGGGCTTCTTCTTTCACACATGGAAGTCCAATTGTTCTAAGACCATTTGGTGAAATTAAATTTCCCTTGTACTTGTGTCCATCTCAAGAGCATATTTGCATCCATCCATCCATCCATCCATCCATCCATCCATCCAAACACCTGCCACTTCATCTTGTGGACTAACAATTTGGTGACATTAATTATGCTCAGTATGTTGTACACTCCACTTTCCATTTCCAAAATTCACCATTATCTTGATCTGAAATTTACTCAGTGCCCCCTAAGCAATGGCTCCCTCCTGGATCTCTGCTTATAGCAGCCTTTGCCTTAATCACCTTTCTTAAAAGCGCAAAGGGAGCACTACCGCAAGGCAATACATTCTTGTGGGCTGAGCAGCAGGGGTGGGGTGGGAGGGTACTGCTTCAGTGTCGCTATAAGAAAGCATTCATTCTCACCCATTCCTTCATCCAGCAGGCAGCTAAAGAAGGCCGGACAATGACATGGGGGCTGGAATGCAGCAGCCCCAAAGGGAAGGCACCCTGCTTTCGTAGAGCTTCATTCACTCCTCTATTTTTAAATCTTATTGCATGAGATAGTTTTTCAAAGCTTGAGGGAAAATGTCACCACCTTTTCATTCCATGTGTCCATATATTTTTGAAGCACCATCGTATTGGTATTTCTCTGTTTTCCCAGGTTCAGGGAACCATCACTGAAGAATATAGCAAGACTCCGTGCCACTCCTCCAGCCAACAAATCAGACCCAACTGTCAGACCATGTCCCCAGAGGTCACTTTGCTCTAGGTTCTT
>NW_022103901.1:40890783-40892639 GCF_000313985.2 Echinops telfairi | reverse complement strand
TAGAAAGTAAAGGCTTAGAAAATAATGATGGCAACATATGTACAAATATGCTTCAGACAACTGATGTATGGATTGTTAATTGTTATAAGAGCTATAAGAACCCACAGTAAAATGATTAAAATAAAAACAACTGCAGTCTTGGAGGTTTGCAACGTAGTAGGAGCAATTACAATCAACAGTCCCAGCAATTATAATGAACAGTAGCAAACTCGCCTGAGGGAGGTAGCATGGACTGCGGGACTCTCACGAGCTCTGGTTGAAACTTGGGTCCAAACCTCCGCTCCTGTCCTTACCAGCTGCTTGGTGCCATCTCAGCAGCAGCAATAGCCGCATCTCACACTGAGCCTGGGCTCGTGCGGCATCAAGTACTGTTCTCCATGCTTCTGTGGTAGGCAGCCTCTAAGATGTCCCCATGGTTGCAGCCCCCTTGTTCACACTCGTGTGCCATCTCCACACACTGAACATGGGTTTACTATTTGCTTAGCAGCCAAAGTGACGGTCGTCACGTCAAAGACTGGGTTGTTGCTAAAAGATGGTGGGAGGAAGATGTAGAGCACAATTTCAAATTATGAGCAGAATCCAGACTTTTTGAATCCATTGCGGCTAGATAAACCATCAATACAAAACTATCTCCTAAAGTTTTCTTTGGAAAGTAACATAGAAAGGCAGCTTAGCTTCGTCGTAGTGTGTGTTGAGTACTGTGCTCTTTTAAAGACTCACTGATGTGCAGTCAAATGGACAACGGCAGCTGGAAAGCTTAGGGGACAGTGACTGTAAAGGAACAGTGTCAGTGGAGAGATGGTTGCCGAACTTGAGGACTATGGCCAATGTCACTGACGTGTACATGTAGAAATTGCTGAAATGGTGGGTCTGTAATTTTCACTAAG
This sequence comes from Echinops telfairi, assembly GCF_000313985.2. Classification (NCBI taxonomy): domain Eukaryota; kingdom Metazoa; phylum Chordata; class Mammalia; order Afrosoricida; family Tenrecidae; genus Echinops; species Echinops telfairi. The sequence continues at coordinate 40,891,752 of NW_022103901.1, read as the reverse complement.
ATTTTTTTCTTTGTAAGATTTTTTCATTGGGGGCGGTTTTTGGGGTAAGTTTTTTAAAAAGACAAAGGCTTCCGTCTTTGCATGTTCTTTGGCTTGGGCTCACTCTCACACAGCCTCCAGCGTGTTCTCGCTCTCTCATGGCCAGCTGTCATGTCAGGGGGACACATAGGCAGACCGTGGAGAGGCCAGCATGGCAAAGAATGAGGACTGCCAGCAGGAAGGGTAATGAAGATGCCAGGACCCCTGCCCAGTGGAGCATCAGAAAGAAAGTAGTTCTCAGTCCAAGTCCACCCCACCTCAGCCTCCTGAGAGACTCCCACGCAGAGACACGAGCTAAGCTGTAGCCAGATTCCAGGCTACAGAAACTCTGTGGTCACGAAGGCTGGCTGTTTTCATCTGCGAGTTTGGGTCTCATCTGTTCCACACCCAAAGGATCCCTAATGAACCTTTGCTCTTGTCAGCTTGTCACTGAGTCAATTTCAACTCGTAGGCACTCCCCATGACCGAGCAGAGCTGCGGGGGGTGGCGGAGTATAGGAGGTGCCCAACAGCGACATGGTGCTTAACTTTTGTACCACTAAGACTCTTTAATAGAGTGTGTTAATCCATTTAGTCCTTACAACAGCCCTATGGGGTTATTTATATCCCCCATTTTGAGTGCAGGAACATAGAAGTAAAAATTAGAGAAAAGACAAATATCTTAGACAAGGCCATAAAATTTCTCAGACTATCCATTCTCATTCGTCAAGGTGAAAAGCTAGCAACGCTTAAATAATTTCACATCTCACCAAATATCCACAAGGTACATGCTACCACTCCCAACCCCCAAATCAGAATTGACTCGATGGCAGTGAATTTGAGAGTAAGGGTTGTTATTAAGAGTCTATAATTCTCTGTTGAGCCAGTCAGGGTGCGATGTAACAACGATGAAAAATGCAACTCTCCTCTAGTTCCTAAATGTTTCCTCCCC
>NW_022103901.1:40872294-40888500 GCF_000313985.2 Echinops telfairi | reverse complement strand
AGGCGTCCCACAGGCAGTGTAGCCTTTAAATTGAGGCACAGAACAAGCAAGGCAGCTGCACACTGGTCCGATGATCACAGAGCGAGAGACAAGAAAGGCAAGGCTCACCAAGCCATCCATCTCTCCGTCTCCCCAGTCAATCCCACCTGCGTTTATCAGCCAGGCTGGCACAATAAACTATCTCAGCCAGTTCTTGTGTATGAGAGCGCACTATTAAAACTTTGCTTTAATTCATAAAAGATTACTTTAACTGACCATCAAGCTGCTGCCATGTGAATTCTTTCCACATCGAGCAGCAAGAATTGAAGGAAAGCATCTCATAATCTAACACTCACAACTGGACCAAGAAGCAACAACATGCTCTATAGAGAAAAGAAACCCAGAAGTTGTCAACAATTTCAATTTATTTGGACTCACAGTCACCACCCATGAAAGCAGCAGTCAAGAAGTCAAACAATGTGCTCTACACGCGTATGATGTTGCCGTTGTTGCTGATTACTGTTGTTAGGTGCCATCAAGTAGGTTCCAACTCAAACAGAATGAGACACCACACCACTCTGCACCATCCTCACTGGGCAAATCTGCTGCAAAAGGCCTCTTTAGAGTGTTCAAAAGTCAAGATGTCACCGTGCGGATCAGAGTGCACCTGACCCAAGACATGGTGTTTTCAGTCCCCTCATATGCACGCAAAAGCTGAGCGTGAATAAGGAAACGCAAAGAACCGATGCGTTGGAATCACGGTGTTGTTATCGAGTACTGAATGCACCATGGACTGCCAGAACAAGCCCATCTGGCTTGGAGGAGGTATGGGCAAACGCTCCTGAGGACAGTCAGATTTCATCTCACATATTTTGAGCATGGTGTTCAGAGACCAATCCCTGACAGAAGCCATCATGCTTGGTAAAATAGCAGGTCAGAGGAAAAGGAAGAAGACTCTCTAGGAGATGGATGGACACAGTGGCTGCAACAGTGAGCTCGAACATAACTGTTGTCAAGGCGGCGCTGGCTCGGTTTTATTGTGTTGTGCACAGGGTCACGATGACACAACAGTCTGAGAAGGTCTTTCTGAAAGATGAATGAAGAAGCCCTCCGTATGAGAGCTGAGGGATGTGCTCTGAATTCTTAAGACAGAGCTGGAGGGGCAGGGAGTAAGGAGGTCTTAAAGTGCAGACTGATTCTGGACATCTGGGAGTGGGTCCTGACCCCCTGAATTTCTTTCTTTTATTTTTATGGAAAACTCTTATATTTATTTCCCTTTTTAAAAAAAAATCATTTAGTTGGAGCCTAGTACAGATAGTATATCAATCCATAAATCAATTATATCAAGCAAACGTGTACATGTTGCCATCGTCATTTTCAAAACATTATCTTTCTACTTGAGCCCTCATTATCAGCTCCTTTTTTCTCCTCCAACCCTCATGAACCCTTGATAAAGTCGTCCCCCCCCCATATCTTACACTGTCTATCCCTTCACCCACATTTCTGTTATTCATCCCCCTCAGGGCGGGGGGTGGGGAGGAGGTTATACATCTATCATTGTTATCGTTTCTCCCTTTCTGCCCCTCCACCCCCCACATTGTATCTTTATTCCCATCTGTCCTGACTTGTGTGTGTCAAAAACCTTATCTGTATCAGTATACATACTTTCAGTCCAGGAGGATTTGTGAGGCAAAACTGGGGTCATAACAAGCTCTGGTGTGATGCCAACACTGTTGGCCCTGGTACCCCACTTTGGGCATCAAGGTGCTGGGCACAGGGAAGGGGGAAGCTCCCAGGAAAAGTCAAGCCAGCATGATCTCAGGACACAGGGGACAGGAAGGCTAGAGCAGGCCAGGAGTCTGCCTGCCCCTGTTCTGCATGAAAGACAGCGAGGACCACATTTACAAATGCTCCATGGGGAGTGCGAAGAAGCCAGCTGGGGCATTGGCCACAGGGAGGGAGGAAGCTATGGCAGATACCCAGAGGAGAAGCAGCAAGGTCCCCTCGGTGGCAGTGGCAGAAGACAGCAGCAGCAGTGGGCTAAGAATGGCTCAGGCAGTACTCACTGGTTGTTACCCCTGGGCTTTACATGGCTCCTTCCAGTTTGACCTCCTCCTGAGAATTTGCCTTTCCACCCCAGTTATACTTCATCAGAACCTACATTTTAGCCAGATTCACAAGGGATTTTTATATCCATGTAAGAATCTGCTGGGGATCTCCTTAAAAGGTAGATTAGGATTCATAAAACTGGGGTACCTAAAAAGCAAATTCACTGCCATCGAGTTGATGCTGACTCACAGCAACCCTATAGGACAAGGCAGAACTATTCCTGTGGGTTTCCCAGACTGGAACTCTTTACAGACGGAGACAGCCCCATATTTCCCCATTTTTCTCCCAAGGAATGGCTAGTAGTTTTGAACTGCTGACCTTGCACTTAGCAGCCCAGTCTCAGCAGGGGGTCAAACTAGAGTGGAGACCCCATGCACAATGCTGCCCAGTCCTATGTCAGCCCCATGGTCAATTGTGCAGCAAATCATTGTAATCCATAGGGTTTTCACTGGCCAATTTTGTGAAGTAGATTGCCAGGCCTTTCTTCCTAGTCCAGCTTAGTCTGGAAACTCTGCCAAAACCCATTCAGCCTCATAGAAAGACACAAGCCTCCAGTGAGGGAGGGTGGTGGGTATGCATGAAGGGCATTGGCTGGGAGCCGAATCTGGGTCTCCGCATGGAAGCTGAGAATCCTATGAAACTGACCTCATTGCTCTGAGGGCTTCCAAATAGCTTTGCTGACTCCCCTCCCTCACCTGCTGCCTACCCCAGAGCTGGCCTTCAGAGCTTTAGGGAAAACAAGCAAGCCATCAGGTAGGTGGCAAGCTTTGAATGGATGACTGCAATAATTAATGTTTGTGAGTCACAGCAATTATGCCTGCCCCAGTGTCAGACGAAGCCACAGCAGCCCCTGACAGCACAGCTCACAGGGGGTGAGCTACCACCACCACTAGCTGCCTAGAAAGCACGCTAGGGATTGGCAGGCATCAAAATGCCCCAGTAAGACACACTTCCAGTGCTGTGGCTTTCCTTGGCTAGACTGAAGCTTGGTGTGAGGATGACTCAGATCCACTTTCCAGGTGGGTACCAAGCAAGTACTGACTATAACCACACCTGAGCACCCAAAGAGCAGGATCAAGTAGCTCAGTGATCCAAAACCTGGCCGCCTATCCACAAGCAGCCACCAGCAGACGGCAGGAATTCACTGCCATGGAGCAGAGGTAGACTCAGGACAGGGTAGAACTGCACCTGCAGCCTACTGAGACTGCACCTCTTTACAGGAACAGAAGGCCTCATCTTCCTCCCATGGAGTGGCTAGTGGTTTTGAATTGCTGACCTTGAGATTAGCAGCCCAACAGGTTACTACTACACCACCATAAATCTCTTATCTTTGTAGTATCTGGGAATTGTGGTGCCTAAGAATTCAAGCGGAAGAAAACAGACAATGCCCCACCTGTGCTTATTCCCCTGGGTGTCTCCTGGCCCTGACCTCCACCCTATGCCCCTTTGGGAGCGGGCAGGATCCAGCTCCTCGGGCTTGTTCCTAGCCACTGGGTCAACGTTGTGACTCATCACAACCCTGCAGGACAGAGCAGAAGTGCCCCACCAGCTTTCCCAGGCTGTCCCCTCCAAAGAAGCAATCTGGCACCCCTTTCTCCCATGGGGCAGCTGGTGGGTTCACATCGCAGTTAGCAATGAGCACGTGAGCATTGCACCAACAGGGCTCCTTTCAAATGAAGGCACCCTGTGCACCGGCAGAGCCTTGGGCTCCGTGGAGTTTTATTGCAGGCAAGCAAACAGCTGTTGCTCCTTTCCTGAGAGTCACATGTCACCTGATGGCGATGAGAACCAGCACGTGCTGAGGGCTCGCACCACGCAGTCTGCCTCAGGTGTCCCTGCTTGCGCGAGTTTCCACAGAGCCACTTCACAAAGTCGGTGTGCTCACTCGGGCACAGGGAGGCTCACACCCTGCTGACCAGAGCGGCTAGCAAGCTGCAGAGCCAGGACCCTGCACACAGCAACCAATAGGATGGAGTCAAACCGCCTCCCAGAGAGCTCCCCAGCCTGTAATCCTTATTTTATTAATTTATTAATACATTACTAATGAGCACAATTTATAAATGAGCAGATAGCCTCCATTTTCTCCTGCACAGTGGCTGGTGGGTTCAAACCACAGACCTTTCAGTTAGCAACCCAACACTTAACCTACTGTGTCACCAGGGCTTCTCCAGTCAAGAAAGCCTATGGGGCAGTTCTAGTCTGCCACTTGGGGTCACTAGGAGAGATTGACAACACAGCCACCACCACAGGTAACACCAGTCAGTGGTGCCGTTGTCCACACTGGACCAGATGAGCTCAGAGTGTCTGGGGACTGGCCGAGGCCCCTCAGGGGTGTCACTCAGTCAGTCTCTGAGTAACTCCACAGCCCCCACTAGCTAGGGTCCTCCCAGGTGTGGACACCAGATGGAGGCGCTCATTGAGGGAGCATCCCCCCACCCCACCCCACCCCGCCCCACCCGCCTTTTCTCAAGGGTTCAGTCTAGAGCTATCAGGACCAGGTTCAATCATGTAACTGCACGTACCTCAGACAATGGGCACCAGGTGTCTAGCTGCAGGACAGAGGGACAGGTCTGTCAGGCAAGGCGGCTCCATGAAGACACTGTGGTGACCACCTGGAACTCCAGGTACCACTGTGAACTCACGAGGTTCCTGCTGGACAAACTGGGGACAGGCAGAGCAGCAAAACCATGCGAAGCAAAACCATGGATTCAGAGGGTGTCTCCTCAGCTGGGACAGAAGTGCCAGGAGCAGCTCAGCAAACAGAAGTGGACTTGCTCATGGTTTCGGAGAAGGCCAGAGCCAGCCACCGGCTCGAGGGACAAGCGTTCTGTCTCTGTTAGTTTTGGGGGAAGGTTGTCATCTCTTTCTACCTTTGGTTCATGTGACTAGTCCTTGTTCCTGTTCCTTACATTTCTGCCTCCATGTCTATCTGCCCCTTTCGTTAATCTCTCAAAGGTGAATGTCTTACAACACACCCTACACCAAGTGCCCTAGTAGCGCAGTGGGCTACACATTGGACTGCTAACCACAAGGTCTGCAGTTCAAACCTACCAGTCACTCCATGGGAGAAAGATGAGGCAGTCTGCTCCCATAAAGATTCGGTCTCAGATACCCAGAGGGGCAGGTCTATATAGGGGTTTGGGTTTGTAACACATACTTGGGGGGCATCATACAATCCCTAACAGAGCGACTGAGTAAAATGGTAAATAAATGAAAGTCGGTGATGGCAGCACCTCCAACTGCCTCCCAACAGAGTTCAAGCAAAGGGATCACCGCAAGCAGCTTCCCAAAGGAGAAGGGTGGTGAGCCACCTGAACAAGGAGGCAGAGGCACCGGCCCAGGAGCGGGAGTGAGGAGCACCACACCTCCCCAGGAAGGGCAAACCGGGAAGACATTTGCCTCCTTCAAAACAGAGCCATGGACACGTGCCTGTGGTTATAATCCCATTTGGGAATAGAATGCCTTTGTTTTGTGAATAAGGCAGGATCAGTGTAAAGTATATCTTAAGAGGATCTCTTCTGAGATGTATAAAAGAGATTAAGATGGGAAAAACGAATGCCAAACCTCAAGATCTCCAAGGACCTTCCAGCACAGAGCCCAGAGAGCCAGCCCCCGTGGAGCCGGCACCAGAATCCTAGACTGCGGGGAAGTTAGGTAAGGGTTTATCATGGTGGGATCTCAGGAACAGTGGCACTGGGGAACGAGGACAGGGATTCCTACCAAAGTCACAGCCATGGAGTGGATGCCAAGTCACAGCGGCCCTATAGGACGGGGTAGAACTGCCCCTGTGAGTGTCCGAGACTGTCACTCTTTACTCAAGTAGAAAGTCCGGTCTCTCTCCCTTGGAGTGGCTGGTGGTTTTGAACTTCTGATCTTGCAGATGGCAGCCAAACACATAATCCATTATGCCACCAGCAACCTGACGAAATTCCTCCCAGAGAGGCATATACCAACTCTCATCATAAGGAAACACAAAACAAACCACGCTAAGGGAAATTCTAGCAAAGTACCCTACCACACACACACACACACACACACACACACCAGCTGACCTGTAGTCTGCAAAAAATGTAAAGGTCATGAGAGTCAGAGAGAGTGAGGAATGGTTCCAGCCTGAAGAGGCACACTAAGTAATCATAGCACGCTCTCCTTCACATAAGCATTCTTCAGGGAAGGCACTTTCAGGCCAATGGGTACAAGATTAATGTTACAAGGAGTGGTAGTTACAAAATTTCATGTCAACTTGATAAAAGAATGAAGGGGTAGAGTATAGCCTGTCAATCAGGTCACAGCCTGGGGATCCCTCCTTGTGGCATGGCCTTCTCATGAGGATTCTGGAAACTCCTTTTCTTCCTCCCTGGGGGCAGGACACATACTCTCTGCTTCACCTTCCTGTTGACAAACCACATGGAGCCACGCTGATGCAGCCAGAGCCCTGGAGATGTGTCCACTGCCATTGGATCCACAGGACTTTCCATCCACCGGTCTGTAATCTTCCTGCATTCAGCATCATTTCATGTGCTGCGTGAGTCTGAAGAGGAATGCATGGGCTAATATTGAACTTATGGGCTAATATCGAGCTTATGGACTTGATCTGGACTGGGTTGGGATGTTTTATTGATGCATAAAAAGCTCTCGCTTACACATGAGTGTCAATGAATTTGTTTCTCTAGTCAACCCGATCTAACACACAGGGAGTGCTGGCAGCTGGCAATGAGTTGGTTCTGACGCAAGCAGTCCCATGTGACAGAGGTGAGCTGCCCCTGGATTCCTGCACTCCCATCTTTATGGGAGCAGGAGGCCAGATTTTGTTGCTGTGGAGTTGCTGGTGGGTTCGAACCACCAACCTTTCCATAGGCGACTGAGGGCTCTGCGTCTTCTGGTCTGAGGACAAGGTGGTAGAAATGGAAGCATGTAAATGTTCTCACTGAGCTGGTGAGGACACAGCTAGGAAGGAGAATGTCTTCTTCATCGGGCAGTCAGACTTGTGTTCTCTCAAGAAACAATAAGGAGTGAAATGCAGACTCTCAGGTCCTGCTGCAGACTCTGGGGTGAGGCATTTCCATAGATGTCCAGGGCCACACATGACTTTGGGGCCCACTCTTACCATGTGCTCTCCTGCTATGCCACGGTCCCTTGGACAAGAGCAGTCGCCCCAGGCCTGTTTCCTAATGCTTCCTCTCCAGACAGGAGAAGTCAGACCTCTCCTGCCTACTCTGACACCCTCTGTGGCTGGTGTTGTGGGCGCCGGGGCTCTGCCAGCTGGACAGAGAGAGGCGGGGAGCTGTAAAAGGCTGCTTGGCTTTTAGGGATCTCTCCCCCATTCCCATCAGCTCACTAATTCTTCTATAAGTTCCATCTCATTAGCCACCTGGCAAATTCTACTCTGAGTGGCAATGCTGGCCCCCACATTTCATATCCAGCACCACGGAAACTGCCCAAAAAACTTAGGAAGGTAATTAATTGCAGATGATGCATACCCCAAAATAACCTGAGCGACATGACAAAAATCATAGAGGTTCAAACCTACCAGCTGGAACCACAGTTGACAGTCCCTGACCCCTCCAACCTCACATCCAAGGACTCCCGGAGGCACTGTGTGTTAAGGAGCTCTCTGCCAGTGTTTACAGGGACAGAAGAAAGGACAAACAGACCTGGCACACAGTAAATACTAAATGTTATTATTTTTATCACCACCATTATTGTTATTCAGGAAGTGCAGACCATGGCCCAGTGTCACTGTATTCCAACCAGGAGCGCCTACTTCTCCAGGGCAGTGAAGCGATGCTCACAGCATCCCTGGATGTAATTCCAGGTTGGGCAGCAAACACTGAGTGTTCCCTCACCTGCTCCTCTCCTAGCTGTCCCCTGTGCATCCCTGACCAGCCTTACCACCCCACCCAATGCCTGCCTGACTCCCCAGACTGGTGGGGGTTCCTCTAGGAAAAGCAGCATTTCCCAAATTCCTGGGGACTTGAAGGAGCTGCTTACTGAAATGGGCTTCCAGAAGAGCCAACTGTAGATACCCCAAGACATCTCCTGTGACCACTGACCTTTGGGAGGAACAAAGGCAAGCAGTGACACTTCAAGGCAAACAAAAAGATGGATAATCAAGTAACGGTTCCCTTGCCCCACCCCACACTCCCACCCAAACCTCCTACCAAAAAAAGCGGGGGGGAGCAAAAGGTAGGCAAGAGGAGTAGGTATAAAATCCACGGAAAGCTGCTTCCTGGATAGAATGCAAGAAGAATGCAGATGGCAGAGCAGCAGAGCACAGTCCCAGGGAGTATAGCTGCAAACCTATCCCAGGGATCTCAAAGCCCCAACCCCCTAGGCTAAGAGAAAACTGAGGGGTGACATGATGTCTAAAGGGGGCATCCATCACACAACTCCAGCCCTCAAAGTGTTTGGGGAAAACTGGAACCCTGGCTTTTCCTGTGGAATGTCAAGACTGTACAACACAGCCTGGTTCACCATTTTTTAAACCCTCCCCCGTAGGGCAAACTGAACCCCCCTGTGGGTCATGTTCTGGTCCTGGGCGCCACGTCTGTTCTCAACTTTGACCTCTTACCACCAAGCTTTGTGATGTGAATCCAGAGTCCACTGGCCAGTTAGTGTCCCACTAGTGGGCCAAGAAACCCAAAAACAAATTTACTGTCATTTACTGATAGCAACTGTTTGGGCCGGGTCCGGACTAGGCAGCCCCCATCTCCTCTCCGGCTCCTCAGGAAGATAGAACTTCAAGGCCCCCATTTCCAGCCTCTTGGGAAGATGAATGACCTATTGAAGTATGCAACTTCTGCCCCAACATTCCAAGGAGCTTATCTCTCCAGACCCAGGTTGTGCAGCCCTGTGGAGTAGGTTGGCAAACAACAAAGGCACTTCCCACGGATCCCATCCTGACTCTAGGTCCTGCAGCTGCAAGCAAAAAATCTCCCTTCTTATTGTCAACGTATTCCTCCCTAGCTCGAGCCCATATATCTCCCACTGCCTCACGGACAAGCTACAATTTCCCTGACCTAACGCATTGGGTCTCGGAATCTGCCCAGGAGCTCAAAATGCTCCTGTCCCTCTCTCTGCTCTCCCTTCCCTCTGGGAGCTCTTTCCCGACCCTAATAAAGCCGCTCTTAACCTCACGTCCCTTGTCTCAATCCTATTTCAGTGTCTCGGTGTTGACCTCTCAGCAACATTATACACAGAATAGAACTGCCCCTTTGAATTTCCCAGGCTGTAAATCTTTATGGAAGCAGCCAAGCTTCATCTTTCTCCCTCTGAATGGCTGGGTGATTTTGAACTGCTGACCTTGCAGTTAGTAGCCCAATCCGTACCCCACTACACCACCAGGGTTCCTTATTAGACCAAGAGGAAATGAATCAAATCCCTGAGGCCGTACAAATGCCTAGCCTGGATCCAGCCATGAGAAACTTACAACACAGTGAGGGACACTCTCCATCCGCAGCAAGTGGCCAGAAGAGGGATGTAAAAAATCATGATCAGGAACGAAAAGCTAGGAAGTCTTCCCGATTAAAGGAGGCTGCAGAGGTAGCAAAAGTCACTAGCAGGCTTACCCCAGGGGTTGGAGCAAAGAGAACTACTACAGAAGGCTAAATTGGCCCAACTGGTGAAATATGAATATGGGCCACAGATTACATAACAATAATGGCTCAGAGTTACATTTTCTGATTTCCATCAGACTGTCATTCTGCAGGAGTCCTTGAGTGGTGCAAATCGCAAACACCCCTGCCTGCTAACCAAAAGGCTGGGCGTTCAAGTCCACCAAGAGGAAGAACTACTCCTGAAAAAACCAACCACTGAAAACCCTCAGGAGCAGTTTTACTCTGGCCCCTGTGGTGTCCATGGCTTGCCACCAATTGAGCTAGATAAGGAGCCCTGGTGGCACAGTGGTTAAGCACTGGGCTGCTAACCCAAAGGTCAGCAGTTTGAAGCCACCAGCTGCTCCAAGGGAGAAGGAGGTGGCCGTCTTCTTCTATAAAGACTGTCTTAGAAAGCCTATGGGGTAGCTTTACTGTACTATAGGGTCACGTGATGTGGTGGGTTACATATTGGTTACCTATTAGACTGCTAACCACAAGGTCAGTAGGTCAAAGCCACCAGCCACTCTGAGGAAGGAAGGTAGAGCTCTCTACTCCCATGAAGAGTTACAGTCTTGGAGACCCATAGGGGAAATTCTATCTCGTCCTCTAGGGTCACTGTGACTCAGTGGCAATGAGTTTGGTTTTGGGTGAGATGAGTCAAAATCACGTATATAAGAAAATGACTTAATTCTTAGAAAATGCAAAGTCGCATATGTATGAGTAAAAGCACAATTCTTGCAACTAATTTTTAAATATTATACACACATACACACACAGAGTTAGATAAGGAACCACAGTGGGGCTGTGGTGTAGGCATTGGCTGCTCAACCTAGGTTGGCAGTTCAAACCCACCAGCTGCTCTGCAGGAAAAAGATGAGGCTGTCTGCTCTGGTAAAGATTCATCTCAGAAACCCTAATGAGCAGTTCTACTCTGTCCTATCAGTCATTTGAGTCACAATTAAGTCAATGGCAGTGGGTGGTATAGAGGTAGATATGTATTCATATACATATGTAGAATCGCTTTTCAAATATAGTATAATGCTAGCAATTAGTGTACCTGGATAGAATGTAAGGGAGCTCTGTGCATTACTCTTGCAATTCTTCAGTAAATTGAAGATAATTTTTAAAAATTTTAAATGTTTGGGGTATTTTGTTCGGTAGCAAAGAGTCCTTTTAAAAATGAAAAGCTCTCAACCAAAAAACAAAGATGTAAAGTAGCTCACACAGTGAGCCTGAAAGGGTTAACCATCACCAGCTCACGTTGGCAGTAAGAAGCCAACAAAACAAGCTTAGCAAATATAAATAGAGCACATTAAACATACAGTAGTATCTGGGAATTACAAGACCCAGCTCCCAGGATGAGTCAGGTAAGGAAGTCTAACGGTTCAGAGGCATGTAGTTCATGAAATATGCTACCTTCCACGTGGGGAGGCCGGCAGGACCACTGAGGCCAAGACTAGAAAACACGGAGTGGTGTATGGAAGCAGGAGATGATGGCTGTGATGATCTTGCAGCCCACTTCTGAGGAAGGGGGCAAAGGCTGAGAAGAGTCCCTCCTCCTACAATGCAATGTGGGGCCCAAGGGCCTGGACCCACCATGGAGGCAATATTGCTGCTGCAGCATTTGGAAAATGAGAGAAATTCCACAGCTGAATACCAAGTTGAAAAGTCAATTTGGTTCTGGTATAAATCATACCAGTCTCATCAACCTCCAGCCGCTTGAGAGCATGGGTAGGAAACATGGATGGTGAATGAAGTAAGAATAAAAAGCTGACTACAAAACAAACAATGGAGTCCAAGTATCAGAGGGAGAAAGGCAGCTCCTGGAGGATGGGAGCTGCCAGCTTCGGAGCTGGCGAAGCAGGGTCCAAGGGACGGCCGACGTGCGCACTAGGTTTGTTGGACCCTCGGAGGATGTGTGGGAGTGTATGTCACATGATGTTTGGAGACAGAGACAAACAGTTGTAAGTCAGGAGCAGTGATAACCACTGCTGGTGGAATTCCCTCTTTCCATGTGGGAGACCCTGGTGGTTTGATCCCTGGTCAGTGTGCAGTGGAAGCACATGTGTTGCTATAATGCTGAACAAGTCTCAGGGGGGGTTGTGACTAAGACAGACTAGGAAGAAAAGCCTGGTGTCTACTTCTGAAAGTCAGTCAATGAAAATTCTCTAGATAGCACTGGACTTCAGGGTCAATGCCAGGATACAGTACAAAAATTAGGTCAGCCCAGAGTTCCCAAGCTAGAGCCATTCCAGAGGGATCCCTAACGTGTGACTCACAGCTGAGCATCACAGCGATATTATCATGGCCTGCTCCAATATGCACACTTGCCGTGACATAAAATCAGTCCCCAAACACTCTAGCCAACTAAAACACATCACATAGGAAACACAATTATTTTCTCCTCAACGGCTAATGACAGCGAGTTGACAAAGCAAGAGAGTGAACGAGGCCCCTTCAAGCTGTCTCTCACTGCTGCTCACCCAGTTGAGCAAAACACTTTCTGCTAAATTCAATTCCATCCCACATCTTGGGGGCAAATTACTGGAAAACTATGGAAGGAGCTCCTAAATTACAAGTGTCTGTCCCTGCCTCCAGGCTCTCAGCTCAAACTCCAGAGACAGAAATGTGTCCGAAGTTTCTAATAGTGACTTTATAAAGGTCAGTGCAGACGCATGGCTAGAGTCCTATGGGTCTAGGAAGCTGGCCAGGTGTCGTGGAATTAAAGGGCAGGAGGAAACAGGATGCCATTTGTTAAAATGATGAGCTTAAAAGCGTCAGAATCAGGAAAACAGCCAGAAGATGAAGGAGATACAAATCTTTTCTTGTTTTAGCTACGCTGCTCAACTCCACTAGACTATGTGCCCCTTGACAATGAGCATTGGGTCTGTGTGATCTCTGCACCCCAGGATCTAGCACACAGCATGGGGCAGAATTCAGGATCAAGGTTGTATGAGGACACAAAGACAAGGCACAGACTTTGAGTGTATTCTGAATCTCTGGGGGAACAGCTATAAAAGATACCAAGAGCAATTAGGGAGATGTGACTAGGGACTGTATGTTAGATACTAAGGAATTACTGTCAACTTTCTTGGGCATCATATTGTGATGATATACAAAAATGCCCTCATTCTCAGGAGATGAATGCAGAAAGATTTGAGGAATGAGTCACAAATATTTGCACTAATTTCCAAATTGTTGTTAAGAACCATCAAGTCAATTCTGACACAAGGCAGCCCAGTGTTCAACAAACAAAACACCACTATCCTCAGAATTGTGTGAGCCACAGTGTCAATCCGTATAATTCAGGGTCTTTCTCCTTTGTTGTATCCCGCTACTTTGCCAAGCATCACATTCGTCTCCAGGGACTGGTCCCTCCTGACGACATGTCCAAAATGGGAGACAGTCTCACCCTATTTTCACGTCTATGGGGCATTCTGTTTGTACTTCTTACAAGACAAATTTGCTCATTCTTTGGACAGTGCATGGTATAATCACCCACACCATCATTCAAAGGCATCAATTCTTTTTTCATTGTTTAATTTGTACACACATAAAAAGCTATTGAAAATACCATGGCTGGGGTTACACACATTCTCCAAGTGACACCTTTTCTCTTTAATTCTTAAATTCCATTTTTTTTCATGAACTGTTTGAAGCCCACACATTTGGAAAAATAAGGTGAGAATAAATCCCAATGTGGCAAAATATTAATAACTGGTAAGTTTAGGTGGATATATGAGGAGGTACCCAAAAGAAACCGGAATTCTACACACCCCCAAAGCTACATATTTAAATTTTTTTACAAAACAACTTTATAACCTTCAAAGTATTCTCCATTATACTGAATACATTTGTCAAATATGCAATTCCATTCTTGGAAACATTTTTCAAATTCATCTGTTTGGATAGCTGACAGCAGATCCCTCGTTTTCTTCTTCACCTCATCTATATCTTCAAATTGCTGCCTTTCACGTCCCTTTTCATTCATGGAAACAAAAAGAAGTTGCATGGAGTGAGGTCAGGAGATTTAGGTGCATGGGACAAGGAAGGCATGCTGTTTTTGCCAAAAACTAGCACATTGCAATGGCTGTGTGAGCAGGTGCATTGTCAGTGCAAAACCAGTGCAAAACCAGTCCCCCATCTGCCACAAATCAGGCCTTTTTTGTTGCATACTATTATGCAATCTTTTAAGAACCTCTAAATAGAAAGCTTGATTAACAATCTGACCTGGTGGAACAAACTCCAAGCGCATTACAAGCTGACATTTTCATCCATTCAGGAAGTTGACGGTCATCCAGAACTAGGTTTGTCATCAATGGACATTTTACCCTTTTTGAAATGAGAAAACCACTGTTCACTTGAGTTTTCCCCATAGCACTGTCCTTGTAAGCTGTGTTCAGTATCACAACAGTGTCTGTGGCATTTTTCCCGAGCAGGAAACAAAATTTCACAGATGGATGCTGTTCTCTTAAATAGGCCATCCCAAAAAACAAGGTTCAAACCAAATTGCTTTTACCAAAAAATTCACTGTGGCCACAGAGAACCTTCCCTGGCCTGGGTGCACTAAAGCAGAGCGAGTTGCTTAATGCTCCCCTAGCAGAAAAAATGCCTATTGTGAAAGCTGTGCTCCACCCAGCACGATCCCAGGGTTTTTGGGGGTTTTTTTTTGGGGGGGGGGTGAATACCCCCTTGTATGTACCCAAGTTCCTTGTATTACTCTTGTTTCTTTACTGTAGATTTGAAATATTTCTCTAGGCTTAAAATAAGAAATATCTGATGAATGAGTAAATCTAAAAGCACGACCAAAATGACATTTCTCCGTGCCCCCGAGGCTGAACAATGAAGCAGTTCAGGCTGCAAGGGCTGACTGGGGTCCCCATGGTTGAAAGGCTCTGAAAGGATAAAGGGTATTCGTTATCATCAGAATAATCACTTCTGTGATGTGCAATGAGCTCGAATCTGCTATAATCAGGTGGGCTATTTCCAATTATTGGTCTGCCCTCAATTTTCACTCTCTGTGGGGCCCTTCTTTTGTGCAGTCTGGTGGGATGGTCATTATGGGGGATCTATTGGTATTATTTAAAGAAAGTCTGGAAGAGTGACAATGACAGAGCATAATTTTTAATCTCTCTAAATACCCACATAAAAGAAGAGCGAATGGGTAGCAAACTCAAAGTCCACAAACAACGTTTACAACAAAATGAGGTGAGAAGGTATCTCCTAGACCCCCAAATATAAACAGGTGAGGACATGGCACCAGTCACAGGCACTGTAACTGGTTGGTAACTGCAGCCCATAGGGAGGGATCCTGCCCACCGCAATGCATAACAAAACTCCAATGCCCTGTGAGTGCACCATTTTCTCCCCCAGAGCATGGAGCAGCTTCAAACTGCTGGCCTTTGGGTTAGCAGTCAGGAGCTTAACCACCGTACCACCAGAGCACCTCTGAAGTGCTCAATGAACTCTCAAACTGGCCCCCGGGGACTCCTGCCCAGACTAGGGTCCCAGCAGTAACACAGAGCGGTGGGCTAGAACCACGGAGGTAAGTAAAAATGCACTAGATATAAAAGAAAGGGCCCAAGTGAGAGGAGAGCTCAGCCAGGAAACCTCAGGTAGCAAGTTACTACAACTGAGCATTACCTGGAAATGAGAGACCTGGGCGTGCTGTGGTCAGAAACAGTACCCAGAACCCTGTGGTGGTGGCTGGGTGCTGTCTGCTAGACTCAGGGCAGGAGACCTGGCCCTTCTACCTCAGGGACGGGAGACCTGGACCTGCCACCTCAGGGACGGGAGACCTGGCCCTCCCACCTCAGAGATAAGACAATTGTGCTTAAATATATATATACATATATATATTAATAATACTTTCAACTTAGAAACCATTTTCCTCCCCTAACCATGGTGAAAGAAACCCTCCAAGAGTAAACCTGCTCTCAGCACGCTGTTGACAGCCAAGAGGAGAGGAGGCCTGAGCAACTTGCAAACACTGCATGCAGCACAGATCCGTTTTCTCCTTCTTCCGTAGCCTCCTCCTCTTCTGATTCATTATTTATAAAGGCCCAACAGCGTCATCGTGTGGAAAATAAATCTACCCCTTCGGTTTTTTAATGAGCCTTGAGAATTCTCTTGTGCGGGTTCAAATGCTGCCTTAAAAAGTTGGCGGCAGCCACCTGAGGTTGTCTGTCCGTCATCACTAATTCCGTTCTCGGCCCTGCCGAGGTCAGCCAGCCGCTGAGCTGAGACTGCTGCTGAGTTGGCTGAGAACCGGCGACACATCTCCGGCCCCCGGCTGACACCAGCAACTGGACCTCACGCGAAGCTGTGAGCAGAGGCCAAGGCAGCAGGCGCACCAGCTCTTCTTCCTGCCTTGTTTCCTGCGGTGGTCACACTCACTGTGCCCACCCACGCTTTCCTGCAGTTCTCTCCCCTGCCCCTCCCAGGACATAAACCCGGCAGAGCACAGAAGAGGTGCCTGGTGACCCCAGCTTCTCTGGCTGTCCTGCAGCACTAGTGAGAACCG
>NW_022103901.1:40863189-40872040 GCF_000313985.2 Echinops telfairi | reverse complement strand
CAGAAGTTGGAAAACGAGACTTTGCTTCTCTCTGGCTCACAGCAGCAAACTTCTTATTTGGTTATAGATGCAACTGTGAGGCCCAGTGGGAAAGACCTAGAATACCAGCTGTGTCGGGGGTTGGGAAACTATAATCCACAAGCCAAATCTAGCCAATCCCCTGTTTTTGCAAATAAAGTTTTCTGGAAACACAGCCACACTCCTCAGTTTATGTCCCATTCATGGTGCTTCCGCACCACGGTGGCAGCGCGAGCCCTTGTGAAGGAGACTAGCGAGAGGCCACAAGCTGAACGTGTTTGCTCTGTGTAACGGAACAGGAAAGGCCTGCCCATCTACATGTTATATGACGCCTCAACTAATGTCCGACTCCTCCCCTCTTAGTGTCCGTGCCTCCTAACGTGGGAACCGTGGGGCCATCTGCCCCTCCCGTCTTAATGGTTATACCTCAAGTGTCATTTTAACATATTAAGGACAATGACACTTAATATCTCCCAGACACGGTCCTCAGTACTGTACCTGGCTTGCTTTATTTAATCCTTACAACAGCACTGTGAGGAAGGTAACAGATGAGCCCATTTTCTAGACAAGGAAACTGCAGCTAAGAAAAGGGAAGGCATTGCCAAGATCCTAACAGTAGCAGACAGCAAAGCTAGAATGGGAATCCAAGATCCTGATCTCTTGACCTCCCTCTTCTCTACCGTATTGCGCCCAGCCTGGGGACACAGAGGTGCCAGAGGTGCGTGACCACTTGAACAGTGGAAGTGGCAGGTAGCTGGATGCTCTCTGGACTGTGTGCACGCTCACCCTCCTGCCTCAGCCTTCTCCTTCTTCCCATCCCTCCTCACCCTTTAAATTGTCGAGAAGAGTTTGCCATCTGTTATTTTACCTTTTTTTTTTTTTTAAGAGGCATACTTGACCTACTCCCCTCTACCGGAAAGCCAACCCTAAAAACACAACAGCTCAGGTACCAATTTGCATTTCACTTTTATGCAGCACTTCACAAGGTAAGTTGGTAAAATGAAAACAACAACAACTACAGAAACACTTCTAAACCAGAGAGAGTAACACTTGCAGAACAAAGACTCAAAAGACTTTGGTGTAATTTAGAAAAATGCATGTGTGATCCAGAACAGTGACCCCAGAGCCAGAATACGGTCATCGACTAGCGAGTCGAGTCAGGTTCTCACAAAGTCCTGAGAAGCAGGCAGGCTTGCTAATCTAAATAGCCAACTGGGGTCCAGAGAGGTTAAAGGACTGGCCTAAAGGCACACAGCCAGGAAGGAGCAGAGCTGAAAATCAAAGTCAGGTCTTATAACAAATTGCATAAGCAGGCCACAGCACAATGCCACAGCTGTGGGCACAAAAGGCACTGGAGACTGATGTCCCTACAACAATGGTCCTCTGGCCCAGATCTTCACGATGCCTGGAAGGGAGACTCCCATCCCTGTGGCCAAGTGAAATCCCTCCACTCTACTCCTGACAGTGGGGATGCCTGTAACCCCTGGCTCTTGCCAAGGTTCCATGGTGAAGGGAACGGACATGCTACTTTGATGCAGACAAGCTGGTCAATCTCAGCCCACCTTCCTCCCACAGATGGGAGGCACCTGCTGCTGAACTCTACCATGGTTCCAGGGGAGGGCCTCTAGTCCACATAGAGCTTTCTGGGCCATCTGGTGGGTAAAGAGTTGGATTCACATTGCTGATATCTTGGGAGGCCATGTTGGCCACCGCCTGGGTGAAGCCGGCCTGCACACGAAGTGTGCCCGGAGAGAAAGGTCAAGAGGCCAATGGGGAGAGCTGCCAGGTTCGCATCCAGTCTACCTGAAACCACAGCTGCCCTTGCTCCCTACCCAGAAGTGGCCCTTATCACAGGATTTGTCCTGAGTTTTATTTTTACACTTTGGGTAGAGCTGCTTTCACTAGCAGCACAAAGAACCCTCGTGTATGTTGTTTCCCCTGCAGTCCTCCCTCCTAGAGACTTTTCCACAGAAAACAGAGGTGGGCTCAACTCGTGGACCAACAAAGGAGGGCTCAGCTCAGAGAGGACCTGAGCACGGCTGAGGTCAGAGTTGGGCAGGCTGGTGCCCTCCCAACTCCCCTTCCAGGGTCAAACTCAAAACCAAACTCACTGCCAACAAGTAGACGCAGACTCATAGAGACCCTACAGGACAAGGTAGAACTACCCATTCTGAGAATCTAACTCTTTATGGGAGTAGAGAGTCCCATCTTTCTCCCCAGAAGCAGCTGGTGGTTTCAAACTACTGACCTTGTAATTAGCAGCCCAACTACACCACCATAGGTCCCATTACGCCTTCCAGGGCAACTGCTCTTCCAAGAGAGCGTCTGTCTACAACATCTATAGAGAACCCACCTCTGGGGAAGATACTTCACAACCAAACATCACTGCTATCTGATCTGAGATGATGGCCAGATGGGTTTAACCCTCAGAGTCTGCCCAGTGCAGGCTCTTGCTTCAGCAGAAACCCTGGAGGAAGTCAGCAACTGAGGATAAGGGAGGGGACACCACCCACATCCCCCTTGTCTGAAAGTCCCTATCGACCTGATAGGCAAGTTTGGGTTGTTCTAGGGGGTCCGTTAGGAACTAGAAAAGGACTTACTGACCCCGAGTGAAACGTCCTTCCAAGTGCAAGCTTCCAGAGTGATGGAAGATATAAAAACCATGGCATCTCCCCAAGACCCTGAAAGCATCGGCTGGTGGCTCTTCTCTAGGGTTCTGGAGCCATAAATGAACCCTACTCCTGGAGTACACTATGTGTTGGGCTGTTCACTGCAAGGTCAGCAGTTCCAACCTACCAACCAGTTCATAGGAGAAAGATGGGGCTTTCTGCTCCTATAAAGAGGAATCACCTTGGAAGCACAAAGGGTCAATTCTACTCTGCCCTGTGGGGTCATTATGAGTCAGAATCAATTCCCTGACAGTGGGTTTTGGTATACTGCCCACGAGGTATACCTCACGGATACCTCAACATGTAAAAGCCACAATATGTCATTTACAAATGAATGGGTGGGGCTGTGTTTCAATAAAATTTTGTTAGAGAAACCAGGCTCTGACAATCGTGGGGGGTCCGTAGGCACAATTGTATGGTGATGATATATAAAGATTATAGTAAAGTCATACAGAATAGGGAAGGTTGGAGAGAAGCTAAAATAAAGGAGTCAGACACATTTTATGGTCGCATGCTCACCTCCAGGACAGCCATGATCTCAGCAGCCAGGTCCACGCAGAGAGAGGGAGGAGATAGGATAAAATAAAGAAGCCATACACATTTTTGCAATGCAGAATCTGGTAGACTGAAGGAGCTGAGACACAGGCTGGTAGGACCGCAAAGCAGGGTATACCAATAGGTTTAGATCCGTTAATGGGGAGTGGTAACTTCATCACAGAGGAAGCGCAATTGCAGATTACCAAACAAATGTTCTCATAGATACACGATGTTTGTATAGGGGTCTGGGAAAAAATAATACCATCAGGAGAGAGAAGGCCAAGTTACACTGCTATAAGGCAACGGAATAAGGAGTCCTACATAGACTTTGTGTCCCGATTAGAGGCTACTGTGAGCAAACGTGTCAGAAATGTACAAGAAGTGTAAGATCTAGTTCACAAACTGTCTTCTGATTTCTCTAATGAAAACTGTAAAAATGCCTTATGTCCCTACAGGGGACAGGGCACACTTTTAGATTATCTCAGAATATGCTGAGATCATGGCCGTCCCGGAGGTAAGCATGCTACCATAAAATGTGTCTGATTCCTTCATTTTATCTTCTCTCCTACCTTCCCTATTCTCTATGACTTTACTATAATCTTCATATATTTTCACCGTACAATTGTACCTATGGACCCCACCCCCACCTCCATGATTGTCCGAGGCTGTGTTCGCTAACAAAACTTTATTTATCAAAATAGGCAGTGGTCCTGTTTCCCTGTGGGTCATAGTATGCTAACCTTTGCTGTTGATTCTCACTGTCTGAATTTGAACCCTGCCTTGGCTGGTCCCTTGCCATGCTACCCAGGGCTAGTGACCTACCTTCATTGTGCTTCAGCCCCTCATGTATCCCCCGAGGTGACACAGGCCTAACTCACTGGGCTTTAGGACTATCACACAAATGACTCGAACACCTAGCTCTGGATGGCTGTGTGCTGCTGCAGCACAGTCATTACAGTGGAGGTCGTGATGGCGGAGGAATGACTGCATCGCCACTTCCAGACACACTGTAATGGTGATGCCCTGACAGTGACCATATTATTGATGATGCCAACTATGGCAACCCTACTCCAACTAAGAGAGATGCAATCAGGTGAGCTTGGGAAGGAAGGAGACGTTGCTACAACTCTACGTGGGGTCACGGAGCCTCCATGATATCTGACAGATGGATGACCAGACAGGTGCCCACCACCCTACCGCACTCCCTCCCCTACAATTGACCTGCCTGCTTCCCTGGCACAGCTCAGACAAGGACCAGCAGGTGACTCCAGCTCTGAGCCAGGCAACCAGTTGGTGCATGCACGAGCCATTGAATTCCTCTCTCTTAAGAGGCAGGAAGACTAGGAAAAAATCACAAAGCAATTTCAATTCCAATGAGGACAATGACCTCACCAGCTGAGAGCTGGCCAGGAGCTCAGTTTTACTGGTTTGGTCAACAAAGCTCAGATGGGGCCCCCATGAGGCCCCACAAAGTCAACAACTCCTTTAGTTTCATCAAGCCATCCAGCCAGATGGGGACTCCTACCAAGAGTGTCCCTGGCTGACCACTGGCTGGCCCCACAGAAGGTGCAGCCCCAAACAAAAACAGAGCTTTTTCCATTTCCACAGTAGGGAGAAGTTTTGTTTTGCCTTTGTTCAATGGGCAGTGTTAAGCTGGACCAGGGATTCTATGGAATCATTTAATACAAATAAAAGGTTTCAAAAGCTCATGGAAAATTCCATTCAGTTCATTCCATTTATCCATGCATATTCTGAAGCCTCTTCGTGTGCGGTGTTCTCTTGATTTTCACCAGAGAGAGCAGTTCTCCAAACAGGAAAACACAGAGCAAGCCTGAACAGAGGAAGGAATTTCCAGGGTTTGAGGCTACACAATGTGGTCCCTTTTCTGTCCCTCCACAGAGGTCAGTCTCTGGGAAGTAAGTTTTGGGAGAAGCAGCAAGTGACAAGATGACTACTCTAACCAAATTAAATGGCTCATGGCTCTGCTCCTGGCCGGTGAGTCCTGCCAGCACCCTGAGAGGTAACCATCCAAGCCTTCCACACAGTGCCCCTCCCTCTGTGTGAAAACCTTCCCTCCCATGCTCCTGGCTGGCCCAACTCCACTGCCAGGCCCAGCTCTAGCACCTTCCCTGACCCCTGCTAGGTCTTTTTTCTATGCCCACAGTGCTGTCTGCTTAACTCCGTGCGGGAGCCCCCACTTTGTAGTCCCATTGGTGGCATGCTCATGTGTGTCCCCACTCAGGGCCTGGCATGCAGTAGATGCTCCACCAATGTTCAATCCAGTGTTGAATCATGTGTTCACTTGGTTGAGCTTCCAAACCACAGTTCAACCATGATCACATCTCCATCGCTCTCTATTATTAATGCTACTCCTAGCGGCAGGGCTTGGAGGAAGTATAGCCAGAATGGTCCTTAGAGGCAAGGAGGGTGAGACTTTGTCTCACTCACTTTGGACATGTTGTCAGGGGAGATCAATCCTTGGAGAAGGACATCATGCATGGTAAAGTGGAGGGGCAGCGAAACAACATGGACCGACACAGTGGCTACAACAATGGGCTCAGATATAAGAACAAGCGTGAGGACGGCACAGGACTGGGCAGTGTCGCATCCTGTTGTACTGTTGTCCTACTATGAGTCGGGACCAACTCACTGGCACCTTACAATAGAGAAAACAGGTGTATATGGGTTCAATAAGGGCGTGGGGAAATTCTATTATCTTTTCATTCCATTTTCCATGAACTTTTAGAAGCCCCCTCATATCTACTAGGCATTTACCATGAGCTCAGCACTGTGATGAAGACCTTATCGAATGATCCAGAATCCTCCCCACCACCCTCTATCTTAAACTACGGTAGCATTATGTCACAGAGGAGAGCCAGCCTCGAGAGGCATGGGCACAGGCACAGGTCCACAGTCACAGAGCCAGGGTACAGCCGAGCTGGTCAACTCTGGGCTTGTAGGCACTAATGTCCTGTTATGGGTCAAACTGTAGGTCCGCCACAGGCTCTGCTGAGCTTGAACATGTCGGAAACAGGCTCTTTGAAGCTATTATCAATCAGGTTGGCATGAGGTCATCACAGAGTTGAGTGGTTAGGGAAAGGCAGAGAGAGGACAAACAGTCAAGTGACAATGAGTTATGCCTAGGGCTACCAACGCTTAGAGAGACAAGGAAGGACCTTTCTCCGGAATGACAGACAGAGGTGGCCTTCCATGCTCCAGAGCCATTTTCTGAGACAGTTTCATGTTGAAAGCCACTCACTGGCATGGGTACTTGGCCAACGACAAGCCCCAGCCTGCCAACATGATCGTGCCGGGCTCACCCATACAACGAAGGCACTGTAAACCCACACAGCCTATCCTGAAGGCAGCTGTGCAAATGTGTCCCTTAATATTTTTCTTTAAATTGACCTTGGAATATCAACCTTACCATAAGCAACAAAATCTGAAAAGTCGCACATTTGATGCGTTCCATTTTATTTCCTAAAACCCAGTCCAATAAATAAACTTACCTCCTAGAGGAAATCCCAGGTGGCACTGTGGTCTAGGCAGTAGGCTGCCAACTACAAGGTGGACAGTTCAAACCCACCAGCCACTCTTAGGGAGTCAGAAGGCGCTGTCTGTTTCAGTAGATACTTACAGTCTCGGAAACACTCACGGGCAGTTCTACTCTGTTTTATAGGCTCACTAGAGTCGGAATCCACTTGAGTTTGGTTGTGGAGAAACCACCCTAGTCCCCAGACTTAGAAACACAACACCATAGCGCCGGTTCACATGGGGCACCTCAGCACCCTCTGTTGGGTTTGTTGTGCACAGCCTAACTGCTGCCTCCAGGGACATGAGCTCCTGCAGATAGCTACTGAATCAGATCAGTACAAGCGGAGTACTATACACTTAAAAACAAACAAACAAACTACCTAACTCAGTACCAAGAGTCAATCCTGACTCATAGCGACCCTCAATGGGTTTCCGAGACAGTACAAGTTTACACAAGTAGAAAGCTGTCTTTCTCCAGAGGAGCTACTGGTGGCTTCAAACTTCCGACCATGCAGAAGGAAGTACAATACATAACCACTGTGCCACTAGGACTCCACATCTTAGGCAGCAGCCACTATTTTTGCTCTCAACAAGAATATTCTTGCAAACCTACTTCCCCAAAGCGTTCATCTGGGAGAGGACCTCTACGCCACCTAAATTCAGACATGGATACACATGCCATCATTCAGCCCAGCAAAAGGGACAGGCTTAGAAAGGGGCACATATTTAAGTCCAATTCGTGTGAACAAAAGTCAAGTCTACAGTTTCTGATTGACTATTGGGAGCCAAGAGATGGGACACAGGAGGTCTGGAGCTGCTGGAGCAGGAAGTCTGTAGGAATGGGGTCAACGCCGAGAGAGCGACACAGTGGGCCCTGTGCCCTGTCACGCCTGAAGCAGGCCTGAAGCCAAAATCAACCTAGGTCATGTGAGCCCATTCATCTCCCTTTTGCTTTGGCCAAATGCATTCAATTTTCTGGAACTGCAGCCAAGGGCTAATTGAGCAGGTTGGGTGTTCAAACCCTGCACAACAAAAAGAAAGAGCCCTGGGCTCTGGGCTCAGGCCCTAGAGTAACTTGTCTTAAGAGATTCACCTGTTTTTATCTGGGGGCCTTGAGCCATGTCAGACAGTTTATGACAGACAGTGTGACAGACAGGACAGTGACCTCTGTAGGCTCTGTGGGTTCAAACTGAGCAACCAGGTCCAGTTTCAAACGTGCCCTTGACTACATGAGTGACCCCAACCAAAATCCTAGACCCCAGACTCAGGCGAGCTTCCATGGTGGGAAGACTCTGTGTGCGCTGTCACACATCACTGCTGTGCAAACTAGGGGGATCCCCAAGCAATACCACTGCCATAGGACTACTAGAGGCAGAACCATGTGTGTCTTAGGCTATGCCCCATGCACCTTTTGCTTTTACGGGTCCTAACCTGTATCCTTTTGCTGTACTAAACTGTAACCTTTGATCCTGCAAGCCCTAAGGAATCACTGGACCGTAGGTGGCCATAGGAACCCCAACAGACACTGGGTGTGCTCCACTGCGCCTCACTTACTCTTGCTCAGCTCCCACAGCAGCCCTCTTGGCTGCTGCTACTGCCACCCACCATCCTCCATCCTCCATCAGCAGCAGCAGCAGGAATGACAAGGATGGCAAGAAGTGAATGCCCATAAGGCCATATAATATGGTGTCCATACAATGTCCAAATCTAATAACATCTTATTTCACGGAACAGACACGGATGTTAACCAGCACATACCTGTATTTCTATGATAAAATTGAATATGCAAAAGAAAGCTTATAAATATGCCAGCTGATAAAGGGCATTTATTGAAGTCTAAATACAGGCATGTACATATATAAATATATCTATATACAACAATAGGAAAATAGGTCTATGTACATATATTTATAACTTAAGTATCAAGGTAGCAGACAGACATTGGGCCTCTACTCAAGTACTCCCTCAATGCAAGAATAGTTTGTTCTAATAACCTGGCATTCTGTGATGCTCACCTTCCCGAGACGACAAAATGAGTGCATAAGCAAATGTGGTGAAGAAAGCTGATGGTGTCCGGCTATCAAAAGATATAG
>NW_022103901.1:40859795-40862345 GCF_000313985.2 Echinops telfairi | reverse complement strand
AAAAAAAATTTTAAATGATGATGGCAACAAATGTATAAATGTGCTAGACCCAATGGATGCATGTATGTATTGTGATAAGAGCTGTATGAGTCCCAAATGATTTTTTAAATGCCTAGCTGAATAAGAAATCATAAACTAAAACAAAACCCAAAAAAACTCCTATAAAGTCAATGCCAACCCATAGCGACCCTATAGGACAGGGTAGAACTGCCCCTGTGAGCTTCTAAGACTCTCACTCTCCAAGAGGATAGCAAGCCCTGTCATTAACTAAACTCATAAACTAAAGGACCAATTATTTTAACTGCTTACATAATTTTT
Source organism: Echinops telfairi (assembly GCF_000313985.2). Classification (NCBI taxonomy): domain Eukaryota; kingdom Metazoa; phylum Chordata; class Mammalia; order Afrosoricida; family Tenrecidae; genus Echinops; species Echinops telfairi. The sequence goes on along the minus strand of NW_022103901.1, from coordinate 40,862,027 downwards.
CCCCTGACCTTAGGCATAAAGGAGTTGACCTGAGACAGAAAATGAAAGACAATTATCTTTCTATGCTACTAAATCACTGAGCAACTTGATAAGCTAGGTATGTGTCACCTGATAACAAGCAACCAGCCTGTGATAAGGAAGAAGTGCTTGCAGATGGAACGCCACTCAAATTACTCTATGCTTCAGGACAACTGCCTAGAAACAGCTTGTTTGCAAGGCTAACAGAGAGACAGCAACTCCAAAACCCAGACCCACTCTGTTTATATTCCTTTCATGTGAAACCATGTATTTTCTACTTAACTGGAAGTTAACACCTCTCTTAAAAGTTCCTTATCTCAGAGCCACACTGACCCCCTCCCTAGAAGTACGTATGTGCTACAGAGGACAACACTAAACCTGCAGGTTGGGGAAGGGGCCGGCCTGCCACACCCACACGGAAGCAAACCAAGAAGGAAAAAGAGACAGTGAGGTTCTAGTCCCCGTATGGGCACACCAAGCCCTGTGGACGACGTCCCTGCACAGAGCTGCTAAGGCACAGAGAGGACTGTAGGGCCGACAACAGCTCGAGGCATGATGTCCCCTCCCTGGAGCGTACTGTGAGGACAGGTGACAATACTGGGGACACATGGCGAGGAGTTAGTCTGGTCTGAACACCCCACAGAGGGGCAAACCAAGAAAAGAACATAACAGATCAACAAAGGGCGCAAAGCAAAGCCACAAAGCCCCTAAGGAGCCCCCCAAAATAGACTTCAGGCTAGGAGGGGCAATTCCCGGAAATCCTCCAGGACTGGTGGCGGGACAGTCATAAATGTCAGCAGACAGACCTGGAATTACATATGCATATTTGGTTTGTTTTTATCCTAGTTAGTATTTTCTTTTCTTCTTTCTCTTTTTATTCAGTCTTTTGGGGGTTTTTTTGTGTGTTTTATCTCCGTTACTCTTGGTTTTGCCTACCTACGTAAGATAGGTATGGGAAGGAAGTCTGAGGAGAAAGCAACGGTTCCAGGGGGACTTTGGGGAGAAGAGGGTGGGGGAAAGGAGCAGTGAAAAAATAACGCCATAGACAGGGGAACAACCAGGGAATTATAACCAACAACGAGGAGGATGTAAAGATCCTGGGGGTGTTGGAGCAACAGCAATCTAGCTGAGAGCAATTACGTAGTAAAAGGAGGAAGTACGGCGAGCATGATGGTGGAGCAGGAGGAAGGTAAAAGGAAACAGAGGAAAGCTCTAGGAAGCAAAGTTATGGATAGAGGTATAAACATAGGTATGTCCATATGTAAATACATCAATTCATTAAAATAGAGGTATTGGCTTATGTACATATATTTATATGGCAATACACTGAGGTAGTGGATGGACTTTGAGTCTCTACTCAAGCTCTGCCTCAACACACAAACACGTTGTTCTAACAACCTGACATTCTGTGATGCTCACCCTCCAGCATGATCACTGAAGACAATGTGGGTGCATAAGCAAATGTGGTGAAGAAAGCAGATGGTGCCCAGCTATCAAAAGATGTAGCATCTGAGGTCTTAAAGGCTTGAAGTTAAACAAGCAGACATCTAGCAGAGAAGCAACAAGCCCACATGGAAGAAGCACACCCGCTTGTGAGATCATGAAGTGTGGACAGGATGGCGTAACAAGCATCAGAAGACCCAAAACAAACAAAAAACATATTGTTGAGAATGAGGACGGGTCAGAGTAGAGACCCAAAACCCATCTGTTGACAATGGGACATCCCCTCACAGAAGGGTTACAAGGATGGGATAAGTCAACCAGGGCGCAATGTAGCACAGATGAAACACACAGTATTCCTCTGGTTACTTGAGGCTTTCTCACCCCCCACTATCATGACCCCAGTCTTGCCTTTCACTGAGGGCTAGACCAGAGTATATACACAGGTACAGATAAGAAATAAGAGCTCATGACACACAGAATCTAGGAACAGGAATGGAAGTAGTGATGCCAGGAGGGTAGGGGAAGGTGGGGAGAAGAGGGGAGGAAGGGGGATCCGTTCACAATAATCAACACATAACCACCACCACCACCACCACCAGGGGGATGAACAACAGAAACCGTCGGGGAAGGGAGACAGCAGTCGGTGTAAGAAATGAAAATAATAATAATTTATCAAGGGGTCACAAGGGTGGGAGGGGGGCAGGGAGGAAGAAAGAGGAGCTGATACCAAGGGTTCAAATAGAAAGTCAATGTTTAGAAAATGATGATGAC
>NW_022103901.1:40858254-40859651 GCF_000313985.2 Echinops telfairi | reverse complement strand
GCATATCACATTCCTTAAAAATTTCACTGCCCCAAATAAGAAAACCCCATGATCAGAAGCAAGCCAAACACTCGATTGCTTGTACAGCTTTCAAATGTCAGCATGTTTCCAAGTGAGAAGTTTCTTAAAATCTTATCAAATAAAAAGAACATACTGATAAACCGTACTAATTCTTCTCAAAGTTGTACTGCCGGACAGACTGAACGGGAAAATGTCCCAGCTAAACCACCCAAGCCCAAGTCTATTCAACCAAGGACTCCTAACTACATCTTATAAACAGTTATTACGTAACAGTCCACACTCTCATCAGGTTTTTTTCACACTGGTATAAGCAAGATCCTATCAGTCAGAAATCTCTATTAACTAGAAATTCTCCATTCCAAAGTGGCTGCTAGCAGGGCTTCTGGCAGCCTTACCAGTCTCATTCCATGTCTCATGCCTCCTTACACATTCAGCTACTCACGCTGAACTTCTCCGCATGGCTGGCACATCCACATTCACCCTACGACACACCCTGCCCTCTGTCTAGAAGAATGTCTGCGTTAACTCCCTCACCAAGTTCCAAGGTCAGGAACAGTCAGTCCCCAGGCCTGAACATCAGATTCAGCTCTAAAAATACAAGCAGACTTCAAAATGTTTGTGCAAAAGTGGAATGAAAAGATGATGGAGTTTTCACAAATGTTTGAAGCCCCCTGGAATACATCTGGAGAACAACTTTCAAACCAGCTTGCTCTTAAAGCAAGAAGCTCAAGCTGGTAGCTCATGTGGCCATCAGCCGGCCCAACCCATCCTCCATATTGCTCTTGGTGAAAATGCTTGTCTAACCATATCAACTCTTCCTTTCCTTCCACTGCCCATAGGACAATGCCAAACCACAAGGGACAGGACTTGTCACTTGGTCAGGTCTTGTGTCAGCTTAGCTGGGTCCAGATCCTCTGCAGTTTGGCAGTAATGGATCCCCCACGATGGGATCAAACATGACATATCGCCTCTGAGACGCCTCAGCAGTGAGGCCGACTCCTTTTAAGCAGACTCTGGGAAAACGCATCACTTCCGTTGGGTCTAGAGCTTTACACCTAGTTCATTGACCTTCTGCCCTATGGCCTGCCAATCCCAGGAACCATCAGCTGAGTGCCATCCTGAGATTCATTCTATGCTGCATATTCCAGCTTGCGGTCTTCCCGTTTCACTGTCCTGCTTCCCCAGCACACACACACACACCGTACCCCCCAAGTCAGGAGAAGCGGTTAGCTTCACATCTAACCCACAAATTTAAACTCTAGAGGGCTTACCCATTCTTACCATTGAGTGAGCCATTTTTCTTGATATAAACTTCTCTATTCATGTGGCACTTGCTTCGCTTCTCTGGAGAACCCAGCCTAACACATGGTCTCCAA
>NW_022103901.1:40843988-40858154 GCF_000313985.2 Echinops telfairi | reverse complement strand
GATCCCCCACGATGGGATCAAACATGACATATCGCCTCTGAGACGCCTCAGCAGTGAGGCCGACTCCTTTTAAGCAGACTCTGGGAAAACGCATCACTTCCGTTGGGTCTAGAGCTTTACACCTAGTTCATTGACCTTCTGCCCTATGGCCTGCCAATCCCAGGAACCATCAGCTGACTGCCATCCTGAGATTCATTCTATGCTGCATATTCCAGCTTGCGGTCTTCCCGTTTCACTGTCCTGCTTCCCCAGCACACCCACACACACACACACACACACACACCCCGTACCCCCCAAGTCAGGAGAAGCGTTTAGCTTCACATCTAACCCACAAATTTAAACTCTAGAGGGCTTACCCATTCTTACCATTGAGGGAGCCATTTTTCTTGATATAAACTTCTCTATTCATGTGGCACTTGCTTCGCTTCTCTGGAGAACCCAGCCTAACACATGGTCTCCAACCAGTCAAGTCACTCAGGCACACCACACCCGCCCACTCTACTTGAAAAGCCTTCCTCTCTGCTGCCCACCTTGTCTAGCTGCCAAACCTTGAGTGCCCTCTGAGACTCAGCTTGAGGGTGCCTCCTTAGGAAATTACCAGGGCTCCTCATCCAATTCCCACTCAGTCCTTTCCACCCATTACCACAACCAACCAATATGCTTATGTGAGAAACATGCTTGTTTGCCATCCAGAGGCAATGGCTTTGCCACTCCACAACACATTGAGTTACACAGAGCAAGCATCAGTGAGTGACTGCACTCAGGGAATGTTTATTTTCACCTCTTGGAGTCCAGGCTGGCCTGCTCAAAGCCCAACGTGACCTGTTTTGGCTAGTGCTGGGGTCAGCAAACTATAACCCCCAGGCCAAATCCAGCCTGCTGCTCATATTTTTTAAAATTTTAATAGCTTTACTCAGGCATCATTAATATTACATAAACTCCTGCTCTGTCAGTTTTAACAAGTCAAATTTTACTGGGACACAGACACCCCATATACCTTTAGGGCTGCTTTCTTGGTACAAGCGCAGAGTTGAATGAACAGTTGTGACATTGTTACTGGCAGGTGCCATCAGGTCAGTTCCATCCCATAGCGACCTATGAACAACAGAATGACACTGTCTGGTCCTGTGCCAACCTCATAATGGTTCCTAAGCTCGAGCCCATTGTTGCAGCCACTATGTCAATCCATCTTGTGGGGGGTCTTCCTCTCCACTTTAGCAAGCATATGTGCTTCTCCAGGAACCGGTCTCTCCTGACAGCATGTCCAGGTGAGTGGAAATCTAGCCATCCTTGCCTCTAAGGAGCGTTCTTGGTGTGCTTCTTCCAAAACAGATTTGTTGGTCCATTTGGCAGTCCATGGTGCTTCCAATATTCTTGTGACATAAGGTCCACAGGACCAAAAGCACTTAGTATCTGTCTCTTTGCAGAAAGTTTGCCAACCTCTAGCAACAAAGCAAGTGGGTAGGGAGGCTCCAGACATGTCGCCAGCCAACCAAGTAACAGATCATTCCAGAGGGCTGGACTGTACAGAGGTCGTGGAAGCCAGCATCCAGACAGGAAGTGACAGAGAGCACGGGCAGAAGGGCCAGAGGCAGAGACATCTGTGCTGAGCCAATCCTGCGGGGCAGCACAGCCTGGTATTCCAGCCCTGGATCTGCAGAAAACAGGGTCACAGGCGCAGGGTGCAGTGGTGGTGCTTACTAAAGACACTATCTAGAAGGGCAGGGTGAAGAGAAACCAGCAAGGGAGTGTGGCAGACGGGGGCACTGACAACTGAAGATCCCCACCCCACCCTTACCAAGGTTGAGAGGCTACAGTTACCAGAACCCAGAGTGATGCTGTGACCTCCTGGCCAACCCAGGTCCTGGCAGGGAGAGTCAAGGGGTAACTATCTGGGTCTCATCTCCCACTGGCCACAGGGGTCCAAGCCAACTGGAGCCTGAGGGCTGGTGGTCCAGAAGACATCCTACCACCTAGAAAGAAAGTTGGGGGTGAGGTGGGGGCTGGACCGTGAACATGGCTTCTCTGGTCTAGTCCAAGGCCAGAAGGAGGTCAACAAGGTCAAGAATCTCCCCCTCATAGAAAAGCTGTGAAGACACAGAGAGAGAGAGAGAGAGAGAGAGAGAGAGAGAGAGAGAGAGAGAGGTTGTGGAGAGAGAAGTATTATGTGAATGAGAGATGAGATCAGCATCTCTCTGTTGCAATGTGAGGGGGAGGGGCTCTTTGATCCTGTATGCCACGTCAGCAGTCCTGAGAGGAAGTAGAAAAACATGGCTTGCACATCTTGATGTCACACCCACTACTCCCTGCACACGGCCTCCAGACTCGAGGAGAAAGGCCTGCCTCGTTCTCACGCTGGTGCATCCAAGTGGTTGGCTTGTGTCTGGTCCTTTCAGTTCCCATAATGCACATCTATGCACTTCATGCTGCTGTTTTATTAAACTCTAATCCACCTATCATTCCAATTCATCTGCTGCACTCACTCTTACGGCGTGTAATTCCGTAGCCTTTGAGCCTCTTCCAGGCTGTACCATGATCTAATTCCAGGCCCTCCCCATCACGCCAACAGAAATCGGTGTCCACCGGCAAGCACACACTACTCCCCCTCCGCGGAGCCCTGGGCCGCCACTCTTTGTCGCCTCAGATCCGCCTGGTCTGGGCTTGGCAAACAGATGGAGCATTTGTTTCAAACAGTGCATCAAGACCAGTTTTCTGGCTACAACCTTTCCAAGCAGGCCACCAGCTCTGCAGGGTACATCAGCCCTTGAGCTGTGTAACCACAGAGGCCAACTCTGCCACTGACGAGCAGAGCTCCACACCGGCCAAGCCCCCTTCACCCAGGCCAACCCAGCACGGATGCTTTTTTTAAATTATTATTAATAATTTGATTGGGGGCTCTGACAAATCTTATAACAATCCATCATTCAATTGTATTAAGCACACTTATATATATATATTGCCATCAACATTTCCAAAACATTTTCTTTCTACTTGAGCCCTTGGTATCAGCTCCTCTTTTTACCCCTCCTGCCCCCACCCTCATGAAACCTTGATCAACGGCATAGTATTGTTATTTCATAGCCTACACTGCCTGTTGTCTCCCTTAACCCACATTTCTGTTATTCATCCTCCTCGGGAAGGGGTCTATATATTCAACCTTGTGATGGGCTCCCCCTTTCTACCCCTCTTCACCACCACCCCTCAGCATGTATTCTTATGGTAGCCTTGTGAGGTGGGACGCATGGGGTGGGGCCACCTGAGGGAGGCCACAGTGGGGAGATGGAGAGCAGAGAGCCACCTAAGGGTGACATGAGGGGGTGGCCAGCTCAGTCTAGATGCAGTGGGACAGTGCAGAAGGCGGGTGGTCATCTGAGGCGGGCCACAGTGGAGCGGCACCGGGGGGCCAGCCTTGGAGCCCCAGGATGGGCAGTACGACAAGCTATGCATATCCAGGCACTCCACGCCTGCCATCACAGAGTCAAGGGTGTGTGTTCTGGCCTTGGTGATGCTCAGTACCCCCTACTGGTGGGAGACTTCTCTCCTCGGCCAATGGCAATGCTTCCAAGAACATGTGGTCTTCAGGCCTACAGTCTCACCACCTCTGGTGGTGAAACTTCAGCATCACCTTCAGGGAGAAGGTCTAGTCCCAGACAACTGGAGCCAGAGCCTAGCAAAAATAGCTGGAGCTCTGCAAATCCTCCTGCATCTGCTGAGCACCAGCTCTCTGATGACCAGGAATTAGTGCCTGCTTCAGTTCAGAGAAGTCGCCGCGCACACCGCAAGCGTTTCCTGGGCTACTGTTGGGCAGCGCAAGGACCCGATTCCTGTTTAATGAATTAAAAACAATTGGCCAAGCCCTGGGCTAAGGGCTCCATCTCTTTTCACCCTCCCCTGCCCATCTCCCTGCACCCTCCCCTGCCCCTCCATCTCATTGCACTCTCCCCTCCCCCTCCATCTCACTGCATCCTCCCCTCCCCCTCACTGCACCCTGCCCTCCCCTCCACCTCCACCTCACTGCACCCTCCCCTCCATCTTACAAATGAAGAAACAGGCTAAGCCTCACCCAAGATCACACAGCAGAAAACTAGGGGCAGGGTTCACCCAGGTCAGCCTCACTCTGAAATGCCTGTTCTCCCCACTGCCCCACTGCCCCGCGGCCCCTCAGCCCAACACACAAGGAGCCAACAGGAACCTAGTCAGAGGCTCACTAGGGAAGATGGCCACAAGGGTATGGGAACCTTCCCCCCAATCTGAGGTGCTGTATCCCTGGGGCGCACACATGATCAGGGTTCCACTACTGGAGTTCAGGGCCAGTCTAAGTGAACACTCGGACTGAAGGACCACAGGGACTCGGCGTGGCCTGCCACTGGCCCTGGAGGGCTCCTGCACTGAAGAAGGGGCACTTCCGGCAGGTGGAGGGGTGCACAGAGGCCCTGGGCTCTGCTGTGTGACAGTCACAGGCTCACCACCTGGCTCCTTCCTGAGGACCTGTCTGAGCCAGGTTTCTCATCTGAAAAATGCAGGAAACCATGTTGACTCCATCCACATGCTACCGGGCTGGCTCATGGCAGTGTTAAGACGGTCAATGCTGTTCCAAGCACGCAGGGCTGAGGTGGCAGTGTCCATCCACAGGGGGCCCAGGAAGAGTTACTGTGAGGCTCCTGTCCTGGCTGGCAGCTCCCAGGGCAGGTAAGCATCGGGACATCGCCATGCCACCACGAGTCCACCTGTGGCCCCACACGGCGCACTGCTGCCTGCCGTTGCTGTTCCGGATAATGAAGCCAGTTCTGACTCACTGTGACCCACTGTCTACAACAGAACAAAACCTGGCCAGGAATCCTCCCAATTACTCTTATGTTTGCACCCACTGTTGCAGCCACCGGGAGGGTCTTCCTCTTTGGGGATGACCCTCTACTATACCAAGCATGATGTCCACCTACACAGCCTAGTCCCTCCCGCTGTCATGGCCAGATAATGGGAGACAGAGTCTCACTCGCCCTCCTCTCTTCTGAAGAGCCCTGTGGCTGGACTTCTTCCAAGTCAGCCTTGGTCACGGGCAGCCCATGGTAGATCAGCAGTTTTCTTACACCCCCTACACCTCGGGCCAAACAAGCCTCCATGAGCCTCGGAGCCCAGTCCTCTAGGCAGGACAAGGCATGAAGCAGAGAGGGGCTGCCAAACCCTCTAGGATCTGCTCCCTGTCATTTGGGGGATAGAAGTCCTGGGTGAATGCCCATCTTCTCATCCCTCAGAGGTCATCAAACAAAGCTTGTATACGTCAACATCCCAGGCCCTCCGCTTGTAACAACCACCAAGAGATCCCACTGGTTTCAATGCCCTGCTCTAGCCTCCAGCCCCATCCCTGTTGCAGCTTCCTGGTGAGACTCCCTGAGAAGGACTCTGCTTTCTGGAGAACCAGGATGGAACAGGGCCACTCAGCCCATCAGCTCACTTCCACTCCCTCGGGAGGGTCTCGGTGTGGGGCTCCAGCTCCAGCCCCTCCCCCAGCAGCGGGCTCAGTTCAACACACTCCCTCTTCTGAATGCTGACGTCACCAAGGATTTCTTACTTTACTAACCAGCTACACGGGAGAGTCCTGAGCAAGTGCACACAGCCACATCATCACTTAGAGCTTCAAACCGCCTTAGCAGATGCTCATCCTCGCATGTGGATGACACAGCACCCTGTGGCCTGTGGCCGGGGAGGGAAAACTCAAAGGGGTGGGGGGTGGAGGTGTTAAGCTGAGCCTCAGTGCCCACAGAGTCAAACAAGTAAAAATCCCGATGCAAGGGCCCCTCCGGCGGAAGGACACCGGGTGAGAGGGTGGGAGTAAGAGGACAAGTCCATTCAAGCTACTTCCAAAGGGGAGCCTGCCCCAGTCCCAGAGGGGCCGGGAAGCCTACTCTCAAGGCTGGAGAGGTCTGCCCTGGTCTCAGTGACTCAGAGGGAATGTGGGGAGCCTGTTCCAGCCTCAGATCATTCCGGTCTAGAGGACCAGCTCCTGCTTCCAAAAGCCAGGGCTTTCGTTTGTTTGTTTTGTTTTTTTTATTCACTCTCTAGACAATTAGCCAGCTGCCTAATTCTCCCTCAAACACAGTTTATTCGGGTGCTTTTTGAATTCTTTTAAGGACGGGAGGGCGAGGCGGGAACCTTTCCATTTATCTACGCCATAATCTATGGAAATAATAAAGGACCTTAGCAGGGGGACATCAGCCCCTAAGTCAAACTCTCAGAGGTAGAAAGGGCAGGACCGGAGCTTGCCAGACACACTGCCCATGTTTCCTTCCCCTCACAGCGACACCGTCTGCCTTCCCCATTAGCTGCATGAAACTTTCTGGAAAAGCTGCCAGAGTTCACCCGAAAGGCTCACGGGGAGGGAAGAATCCAAGCAGGAGAGTGGGGAACGTGGCCTCCCTCGGATGGAGGCCATCACAACCCTACACATCTAGAGAGCAAGCGCGAGGAGAGAACACATCTAGAGAGGCGATGAAAGAAATGTCCCTCCTGACAGCTGGAAATGAGAGCAACAGAGCCCCCTTGATACTGCTATAATCCTTGACCCCAGGCAGCAAGGCTCAATGTGAGACACCCACTGTTGTGAAGAGTGGACCCCAGGGGCCGCTCTCAGCCTGGAGGCAGTGTTGTTGTGGTTGCTGCAGTTGTTGTTAGGTGCCATGAGCAAACCTGTGACAGAGTCAACAGCGTTTACTAGGCTGCTGTCACTCTCGCCACTCTGGGAGATCTGTAGGTCTTTCTCTGGATGGTTATCAGCTGAGCGCTGGTTACACCACCAGACGGAGGTTCAAATTCGTCCTATGCCTGATGCATGACCTGGCAGCGTTCACGAGCTGGTGCATGCCAGGCGTTCTGAACAGCCCAGGCACAATGACTGATGAAACGAGAGGGATCATGACTAGATGTGCTGTGTTCGGCTCCCTGCCCAACCTGGTCACGGCAGACCGGCTTCCTGGACAGAATGCACAGAGAGGGCCAGGAGCCCTATCCACGCTCTGCCGTGGAGAAGCTGATGCGCCCTGTGTGAGGCTGACCTCTGTCTCCCCCAGATGCCAACCTGAGACCAAATCTTGGAGTTACCACCTGTGTCTCAGTTTCCCATTTCCGGGGGGTGGGGGTGGGGGTGAGCAAGGATTAAGCACTTGGCTGCTAGCCAAAGGTAGGCGGTCCGAAGCCACCAGCAAGTGGCTCCTTGGGAGCAAGATCTGGCAATCTGGCCCCAGAAAGGTGACCGCCTACAGAACTCTATGAGGCAGTGCTAGTCTGGCCGTGGGGCTGTTACAGACAGATTGACTCCAAGGCTCAACAACAAAGCAGTAGCAGATCTAGACGTGGGAGGTGAAGTTACGGTTCAAAGGCAAACTTTGAACTGCCTTGTCACGGGAAAGAATCATCTAAGCAAAGATCCCAAGTGGCTGGCTGCAAGGTGTCATTTATATGAATAGTAACTGCCACTGCCAGGGCTTCACCCGGCAGCCTAAATTGTGCCTGTCGACATTACAATGACAAAAATTAAAAGGAAAAAGAAACTCCCTTAGAACTACTTTCTTCCCCCAAAACACAGAGTGCTGCAGGCTTCCAAGCCCCCCACACATACTACTGAGGGAGCTGTGCTTTACCTCCGTGCATTCATTTACCAAACACTGGCTGGCAGACCTGTCCCGAGCACTGGAGATGCCGTGGGCAAGCAGGCTGGCCCCACGCCTCGCTGAACCGACACTCAGGAGTGGAAGATCTTCACTAAATAAGAACACGTGCAAAACACAGGTGGGGTGAGGAAGTCTAAAGACCAGAAGGAGTGAAGAGAAGATTACTGGCAGTGGGGAAACCTGCTTCCTGAGAGACTAAGAGAGGAACAGGGGTGCAAGGCTTGGGGGTCCAGTCAGATCTCGCTGGGCATGCAGGCCATGGAAAGAAGAGTGGGGAGATTTTCTGAGGGCAGTGACCGGTTCTGAGCACAAGATAACATGAGCTGATTTACAATTTAAAACATGAAATCAGAGTGAATGCAAACAAAATCCAGTGCCATGTAATCCTGATTTATAGCAATCTGATAAGGCAGAGTGCGACTGCTCCATAAGGCTTCCGAGACGACATTCTTTATAGAAAGGAGCCCTGGTTGCTTAGAGAGTTCAAACCCACTAGCTGCTCTGTAGGAGAAAGGTGAGGTTGTCTGCTCCCATACAGACCGACTATCTCAGAAATCCTAAAGAGCAGTTCTACTCTGCCCTGTCTGGTCACTATGAGTTGGAATCAACTCAAGGGCCATGGGTTATGGAAGCAGGTGGCTACATCTGTCCCTAGTAGAGCAGCTGATGGATCCAAGCATCAGCCTTGCAGTGAGCAGCCAAGCACTTCCCCTGCAGCACCAGGACCCCTTTCAACCCACCCCAAACCCAGAGGCATGTTGAGCCCAACTCATGGCAACCCTATAGGACAGAGCAGAGCTGCCCAGCAGGTTTCCAAGACAATACTTTTCATGGGCATTGGCAACATTGGCAATGGCAACATTGCTCTCCCAAGTATCAGCAGGTGGATTCAAACCACTGACCTTTCAGTTCGCAGCTAAGTGCCTAACCACTGTGCTACCTGATACACATAAAACCACTGTCAAAAGATGAATTTGAGACAGTTGGGGAGCTTTGCCCTTGGAAATGAGATGATGACTCAAGGGGCTGTTGTGGACTTCAGTATGATAACACCACAGCCTTGTTTGGGGTATGCTTGCTTTGTTTTAGGCAGTACCTGCCAGTGACTCATACACAAGTATTTACAGGCAAAATGACAAAGCACCAGGATCTGCTTTTAAATATGCCAGTAAAAATAATAGTAATGATAATAGGTGTGGGAATGGATGTGAGACAGGTGGATAAAATATTATAAGGGCAAGGCAGTTCAGCCCGGTGATGGCTAGGTGGGGCCTGTTGTACTCCCTGCTCCGCTTCTGGTGTGTGTTAGGAAGAAGAGTAAAAGCGGCAGCACCCACAGGGGCCGGAGTGCCCCTCTGAGGCATCGGGGCGGGGGGCCGGGGGGCAGCCTCTGAAAGCCAAAGTAGTATCCTAATTAGAAAGGCATGTGGGAGAAAAGTCCAGGTGGTACCCTGGCAGGTCCATCCCTCCCAACCAGCCCATCTCTTGCTCTGGTGAGCAGTTTCCACTTCAGATAAGGAAGCAGGCCCAACCTGCACGAGACAGAAAATCATAGGCTATGACCCCCGTTAATGATGCAAGGACATATTCCTCCTTGTGGCTTCAGGGACCCTGACACTGTGACCATGGTTAACTGCAGGGGATGCAGGTTGTCCACCATCTGAGATTTGGTCACTGCAAGATAATCCATTCATTGCACCCCCCCCCCTCCCTGGCTTGCATAGCCTACTGTGTGTGTGTGGGGGGGCTGTCTCGCTCATTCTTCAAAAGGCCCTCTTCGGGAAAACAAAGGCTGAGAAAGGAAGCAAACAGCCAAGATGAACACACAGAGATCAGCAAGGACCTGGGCTGGTGTGAGCTTGTTTGAGATGCTATGCAAATGATTCATTTGCATTTTGTTTATCCTCCCCTCATCCCCAGGTACAAAGTCTCGCAGGAAGACAGTCTAATCCAAGAAACAGGAGAAAGAAGCACACCTGTGAGTGACATTATTCTGTCTCACCCTCACCATTCCTGGCACTGCCAGCCCCCGCTGGTCTGCCCTTCACCTGTCCTGCAGGGATGGAGGGTGACTCAGAGACCCTCCACCCCAGCTTCCTTCTAGCCCCTCTCCAGAAAGCCTGGGGCATGACCTGCCCACAGAATGGACCTGACACCACGGACACTTCTTCTTCAGAGGCCTTCCCGAGATCCCTGCTACTACAGAACTAGGGCCAAAATCCATCCTGGAGGCATTGGAAACTATCCCCAGGTTGCCCTTCCAGAACCTTCCGAAGCCATTCTCAACCTTGCCCAAGGATGCCACTGTGCAGCCATAGGGGGCTCTCTACAGTGTCCCTAACTAACTCACAGGCCTTCCGTGCTGCTGTCCCTTTGCACAAACGCTTCCCTCTGCCTGGAAGGTCCTTGGGGGAGCCTCTGGAACAGTGACGTGCGTCTCTGTCCTCTTGGATCTGAAGCACCTAGAACCCATGCTGGACTAGAGTGAGGAAGGGGCACAATGTCCTATACCCACACACCTGCTAGGCCTCCGACACCCTGCCAAGTGTCTGCCCAAGAGGAAGGTCCTAGCTTGTATCAGACCGCTCTAGAGATACAGTGACTTTGCACACGGGTCACATAGCTAATGTAACCAGTGCTGAGATTAGCTCTGAGATCTGTCTGACTGCAGAGCCCCACTGCTCCTTGCTAAGGGACTGTGGCAGGCACCAGTGACCACAGCACAGGATGTCAGCTCCCTCAGCACTCCACAACAACGAAGTAGATAATTTCCTATTATTTGTCCCCTGGTGGTGGAGTGGTTATGTGTTGGGCTGCTAACCTCAAGTTTGGCAGTTCAAAACCACCAGCGGCTCCGTGGTAGAAAGAAAAGGCTTTCTACTCCTATAAAGCATCACAGCCCCGGGAACTCAGTTCTACCTAGTCCTGCACAGTTGCTATGGGCTGGGAAAGGACTCAACGCAGGGAGTTGCTTTTTGAGCATCATGTGTTGCAGTTTGTCCTGTGCGCTCAGCAGAGACTACTATTTGCCTGCCCAGTGCTGTGTGATTTACGGTGGCAGTGTGCTCCCCTGAAATGGCACATTCCGCAGCATCCCCAGCAGAGTCAGTGCAGGGATGGGATGGGAGGGAAAGATTCCCAGGGACTTGAGTTGATGTCCCCTCTGCGCCTGCCCGCTGCTGTCCAGAATGCAGACGCAATGGCTGGCGCACCGGCAGCCACCTCCGAGCATGAAACAGCCTAACAGACACAGGCCAAACACATGGGGCAACAACGGAGACAAACTGGTGAGTCTTCATCTGCCCACTCACGAAGCACCTTTCCCTGAGCGCCCTATTAGCACCAGGCTTTGCGCAGACCGGCAGACACATGAGTGGGGAAGTCAGACAAAGGCCCCGGCCGTCCTGAGGCTTACATTGTGACAGAAGAGTCAGCACAGCCATAATGATTATAATAAGGAGCACTGCACCAGCTGCAGAGGCTGGCGCACGGCGCCCCCTGGTGTAAGCACAGAGCTGTGCTTCCCAGGGCTTCCAACAGCAAGAACCAAACTCACCACCATGGAGTCAGTGCCAACTCATGGCACCCCCTGTGGGTCTCCTCACCGCCATGGAGTCAGTGCCGACTCACGGCGCCCCCTTTGGGTTTCCAAGACTGTTAACTGTTGATACAAGTAGAAAGCCCTGACTTCTCTCCCGAGAAGCTGCTGCTGGTCCTGAACTGCCCACCATGTGGACTGCGGCCCAGCATGAATGGCTGCCTTTTCAGAAGCAGATTGCCAGGTCTTTCTTTCTTGAACTTCCAACCTCTCAGCAGAGAAGCACGTTAATCATTTGCATAATTAATACATTAGAAAATGATCAATGCTTCAGAAAAAAGAAAGCTCGTCAAAATAAAGGGAATCTGTGTACAGAGGAGGAGAGAGAGGGTCCCAGGAAATCTAACCAAGCTGCGCGTGAGGACCAGACAGGCTGCTTCTATCTGTTGCAGAGTGCTAGAGAGTCAGTTCTGACTCACACCCGCCCCACGTTCCAGGGAGAGCTGCCCAAGAGGGTTTGGGGCTGCCACCTTCATGGAGGGGGATCACAAGGTCTTCTCTCCCATGGATCAGCAGTCGTTTTAGTTAGCAGCCACCAGGAGCCTTCAAATGAGCTTGACCGTGGCATAAGCTGCCCCAGTGAAGCCAACTGCACAGGAGAGGACCCAGGGCCTCGCCAAGGTGATGCAGAGACTGTCGGTGGGTGGTCCCAGCCATGCGACGCGTCTTCCAGACCATCAGACATGAGAGGACTGGACGAGAGGGGACGCTCGCCTCCATGAGAGCTGGTCATTGTGGAGTTGGGCTGTCCAGCATCCGGAGTTGGGTAACAGGCCCCAGGGGCTCGGGAAACAGCCCTCCGAGAGCCCCACCATCACCTCACCTCAGTGGGTCTACACGGCGGGCTTCTACAGAAAGAGTTCTGCTGCTGGAAAGAAAAGGCATGGCGAGGGCTGGCCTGCGATGGGCAGTGTGCCAGGGCAAGTCTCTCACATGCCCTGGCATTGGCTGTGCCTGTGCCTGACACCAACACCGTGAACTTTTGTTTGTTCGGTGCATGAATAAACTCTGCAAACTTCCAGAATCACTAGACTTGACAGTTGTCTCTCTTGAAGCCGCATTGCTGCTGCCAAGAATATCTCCCCTCTGCTGAGCTTCCTGTAGCTCCCCCCTCTCCTCCCGCTCCAAAATAACAAGAAGCTGCTTGGCAATGATGTCATTGCAACTGTCACCGCCCGCAGGGCATTCGCATGCTGGCTATATTTAAGACCCAGGCTTCATGTGCAGTGACATGGAAATTGCCACCTTGTGAACCGTACCGGAAAAGGCAAGATTTGAAAAAATATTTTTCAACAAAGAACAAGGGTGCACGTTCTGCCTCTCACAAGGCGAGGAGAGGCCAAGAGGGGGTGACGCCGAGCAGAGGGGCACTGTTCCCAGAGCTGCCATGACCCCCTGTACCCATACAGCCAAGCCTGTGAAGGGTCACAATCGTACCCTCCTTCTTCCCCAGGGCCATCGGCTCCCTCCAGTACCACCCCCACCACCTCATTCCGCAGGCCCAGCTGACCCTACTGTGGCTTGTTTCCTCCAGAAGTCGCGGCCTCCCTCTCATTCCCATCATGGCAAATGGAGAGTTAATAAACGTAGCCCTCCCGCTGGATGGCTCTCATCACCTTTTAATGACAGCGCCATCATGTCAACTGGCTTGGCCATTTTTGATCACCTGCCCCTGTTCTTTGGTGGTGAGAGTTTCAGACCCCGCCTTCTCCCTCTCCCCTACCAGCTGCACGCTGGTCACATCTTGGTGAACTGCACCCATCCACGTTCTGCACTGACTGGGTGGAAACATCTGCCACTGGTGACAAATGGGTCTGATGCTTGGCTAAGTGCTCCAAAGAGCAGATGTTTGGGGAACTGTACCTTGCTGCTCACACGCTCACAATTTTATTTCATCAACAAAACTGAGTCTTTGATTGGATTCTAGAAGCATTGAAGAAAATAAATAAGCACGTGGCGTTCTCCTCACATGAGACTGCTTTCAGAAACACCATCAGGCTCCCAGGACCCTGGCAGTGCAGTGCTGCAGTGCCAGGCTGCTACAAAGGGTGGGCGCTTCAGTCGCATCAGCACTGGTTCTGCAGGATTCCAGCCTCGGAAGGGCAATGGGGCAGTTCCACCCTGTCCTTCTAAGTCTCGAAGAGTCAGAGTCGACTGGACGGCAGCGGTGAGTGTGCTCGAGGTCCCTGCCATTCTGCTGCTGCCGTTTTCGGGGGAAGAAGAAGACCTAGGGAGCTTGTGGTGGCCCCAAAATTCTAAGCCTGTCAGGAGGAATCGACCTGGCTCTCCAAGTCCGTGATGTTTGTGAAGGTGCTTGCCTATTCTTAGACATCCATGCCCTGGACATTTCTATCCACCTATCTGTGGGGTGGGTTATATCAGAGAAGCTGGGTTATATGAAGAAGAATGAAGCATCGGGATTGGAGGAAAGCTTATTAACAACCTTCGATATGCAGGTGACACAATTTTGCTTGCAGAAAATGAGGACTACTTAAAGCATTTCCTGATCAAGGATAGCAGCCTTCAGTGTGGATTACAACTCAATGTAAGAACACTAAAATCTTCATAAGTGGACCAGTAGGTAACATCATGAGGAATGGAGATAAGATTGAAGTTGTTAAGGATTTTGTCCTGCTTGGCTCCACAATCAATGCTCATGACGGCAGCAGTCAACTGGTCCAATGCTGCATGGCGTGGGTAAATCCGCTGCTCTTTAAAGTGTTGAAAAGGTGCACCTGACCCAAGCAATGGTTTTCTCACTCACCTCACATGCATATGAATAAGGAAGACAGAAGAAGAACCTATTCAAATGATGGTGCTGGTGAAGAATAGCTCCAGTACCATGGATGGCCAAAAGAACAAAGAAATCTGTCTTGGAAGAAGTACAGCCAGAATGTTTCTTAG
>NW_022103901.1:40841382-40843137 GCF_000313985.2 Echinops telfairi | reverse complement strand
TTACCTACTGTCGGATGCAAGACACCCCGAGAAGGGGTGGGGGTGATACTCATGAGCGGTTAGTAACATGAGGAGTTATGTGTAGTGACTGTGAATTGCTCCTCAAAGAAAAATATCAACGTATCTGCGTGAAAGGCATCTCCACATAAAACAAACGAGAATGGAACTCCACAATACATTATGGTGCCCGGCTTGAGGGGCTGTAAGGGGTGCCCTTCTTTAAAAATGTCTGTTCATAGCGTTTTCTTTTCCAAGGCAGGAGGGATAGCCCATTGCTGTTGGGTCAGCGCCAACTCACGGTGCCCACTAAAGCACAGCGGAGAACTGCCCTGTCTTTCACACAGGGGAATAAGCCAATATAAACATGGTTGGGAACCTACATAGACATATAGAAGATGTTATAAAAGAGACAGGAGATAAATTATATCTGTATACCATAGAGAATACTAGGGGTGGTATAACTATGTAAAGATTATCCTGAGTGGACTACAAATGGGGGGAAATGGTGCTGGAGTAGTGCGATCTGGACCTCTTTCCCCCACTTCAGGCCACAGAGCTGCATTCCCAGTTTAAAGGGGATCACAGAGCAGGGCAAGCGTTTTCTCGGGAAACCAGAGCGCCATCATGACCTCCGGCTAACGTTCCCCCTTACCCACATGAAAGCCTCTGGTCTTTCTCTGGCCTTTGTCCTGGTTCAGACATCATGAAGGGTCTCCATAAAATGTTAAATGTCATTCAAGCTGGCCACTCCTGGTCAAATGCCCTGGTCAAAGACACCCCCCCCACACACACACCATTGTGTCCACCTGAACCCAGAGGCTCTTGACACTGTGGCAAGCGAGTGAGCAGGGCCCTGGGAGGGGACACGGGGGTCACTGTGAACCACCAGTGCATCTCCAGGCCGCCTAGAGCCCAGGGAAGAGCAAAATCTGGGGCCAAAGTGACACATGTCAGTACTACTCTTCCTCGTGAATTCATTCTTGGGTCACAGCACGTTTTGTATTCCTCATGAACCAGGTCCACTCCAGCCTTCTCCTGAAGCTCTTGCTACTCACGCCAGCAGCATCACCCAGGCGCATGTCATAAGTACAGGGTCTCGGGTCCCATCCCAGACACGCTAAATCAGAATGTGGACACTAGCATGGTCCCCAGGTGCTCTGGGGCACATGGGTGCTTAAGCAGCACACTGGAAGCCACTGGCTCTCAGCCTGGGCCGCACACTGGAAGGGGCCTGAAGTGGAGCCTCACCTCCATTTAACTGCTCTGCAGGGCAGCCTGGACAGTGTGTTTTTAAATGCTCCCGGGTGACTGTTAAGCACAGCAAAGTCTACCGAATTATTTAGCTCCGCAGCCCTGAGGTTCTTTATGAGAAAGTTAGTTACATCTGAGCAACAGCAGGCAAGATTAACTCCAGAGAATGACTCTTTGCAGCCCTAAAAGGGAGAATCATTTACTTCCAGGAAACCAGGGATCATCATCATGGCAGGCTTTCACCAAGTCTGTGTGCAGGGCGCTGTGCTTAGACTGCATGCATGATCTCTAGTACACTATGGCAGGGGGACGCTGTGATGAGCCAGTGTTTTAACTGAGAAGCATCACGGGTAAAAGGCCTAGCTGCGATCCTTGATCCACACCGCTGGGAGCACATGTGCCTGAGCGTCAGCACCTCCGTAGAGTCTGCATCCTCCATGTCTCCCTCGCCTCATCCTAGGCCCCTCCTGGAGAAACCAAACGCAGTCCCACTGCCATGGGTCA
>NW_022103901.1:40839715-40840796 GCF_000313985.2 Echinops telfairi | reverse complement strand
ACTCTCCTGGACTTGGGTTGCTATGAGTCAGAAGTATCTCAGTGGTACCTGACAACCACAGAGGTTACGGGCAGTTGGGTCTTTATCATCTTTGACCAATAGCTTAGCACAGTACAATAGATGTTTGGTGAACAAACTAACAGATGAACAAATAAATAATCACTAACCATCCTTTCACTGCACTTCTGTAGCATTCTACTTCAGAAGAACCATTCCTTCTGAGCCATCTAGCCTTTTGCCCTGATGTGTGTGTCTGGTCCCTATGCACCAGTCCCACCCCATGCACTTAACTCTCCTCGGCTGCTCTAGGTAAGTAATTAAAGGCCTGTCACCTGCTGACAAGAATGTGCTAGAGGGTGACACAAAGGTGCAACTCACAGCAAATGGGACTCAGCCAAGTGGAAGAGCCAGCAACCTTGAGCAGGAAGCTTCATGCCCAAGGAGAAGTGACCAGAGACCCAGGAAAAACATCCTGGGGGCTTAGCAGATGATGTTGGCAGTGTCAACAGAGCCTGGCCAAGGACTCAGAGAGAGGGGCAGTTCAAAAGGGACCAGTAGGCTACAATGATAGATACAGAGATCAGTGGAACAGAATAGAGAACCCAGAACCAAATCCATCCGCCTACACACAGCCAATCTTCGACAAAGGGCCAAGAAACATTAAATGGGGAAAAGATGGGTGTTCTCTTCAACAAACAGTACTGGCAAAATTGGATGTCCATCTGCAGAAGAATGAAACCAGAGCCATACTTGATCCCACATGAAAATGACCTTCGGATGGAGTAAAGACCAAAATGTCAATCCCAGAGCTATAAAGATCACTAATGAGAAAATAGAGACAGACATAAGGGCCCTAATACAAGGCATAAACACACTCCCCCAGACAAGTGGGGTTGCAAAGGCCATAGGGCCCAGCAATCCCTCTCTGAGTGTGTCCTCTAAAGATGAGTCATAGCACAGATGTGTGTACAACCACGATCATCCACGTGCTATACACAATAGCAGAACTATACACAATAGTGTATACACAATAGTGCTATACACAATAGCAGAACTATACACAATAGTGTATACACAATAG